>NW_024873695.1:109879-256820 GCF_018340385.1 Cyprinus carpio
TCCCTAACAAGAGACAGCGAAAATTCCGCCGGACATATCTGCACTGGCTTGCAAAGCAGGCCTACGAACAAAGTTTTTATGTGAGTCTCCGTAAGGTGTCTGTTCACCAGAAAATGAAAAATTACCAAAAGATTAGGAAATATATTTTTTGAACCCTTCTGAGGACTGTGGTAAAAGTGTTACATTACGCTGATATCACCAGAAGGTCTTTGTTTTATTTTAGTTTTATTATTATATATTTTTTATTTTAGGTTGGTCTGAGCGACCATGGATTTGTTCTTTAAATTGAAGTCTGGTGACGTGATGAAGCCGTACTATAAGGAGTATCACGATAACAGACGAAACCCTTACAGATTGGCCCAAGTAGACAAAATGATCCAACCTTCTGGTGAGCTCACATGATTGATACCACATGGGTATATTTTATTAAATTTTTTTTATTGCACCCATAACTGCAATGACCAGTGTCTAAATTCAGACCTAAAAACTGTTATATCTGCTCTTTGCAACTCCCTACTAAATGCCATCATCGCGCAACATTATGCTATTGGCCCATACGTGATGATGATTCCCTTCCCTCAGAGATCCTCTATTCCAAGCAATGATATGTAAGTCATCATCTGCGTGTTCGTTTCATTATATAATTTGCAATGTTATGATATCTTGGTGACATCGAAATTTAATTATTTTAAGGAACACTTTAATGGGTCGGCAAGCAACACAGGATACATTGGCTGGGCGTTCTGGAAAACAGTCCACAGGAAGATTAGAACGAGGCATCCTTTGCCACTAGACCAGGCCATCATGATGTTTTCTTCTCACAGTTGGAGGCCACAAACTGCCAAAGGGCTACTTAATTTTGATAGGGCAACTTGAATGGAGATGCTTGCGAGAGGGGCCGATTTTCTTTGCTCATCAACACTACTAGAAAGTCCCCTAAATATTCCAAAAGATGAAGAGAGACCACTAGTCAGCATCGACAGAAGCTTGTTAAAACGAATCCAGGCCTCTAGTGTTGATATACTATCCACCCTTCCCAAGATTCCTAGATACAAACGGGCCCTCTGGTAAAGGTTGGGAATAACATTTTTGCAAATGCATTTTCGTGTGAGAATATTGTTGATAGTTTTTTAGATCATCATTAAAGGCTTGATCAAGACTTCACTCTCCGGTATGACCACCGAGAACAGACTCTCCATGGACTTGATTAAGGACGTGTGGACACAACGTTCTTCAGGCCAAATTTCCCCCCTTAGAGAGGCACCAAGACAACGTAATTCACCAAAGCAGAAGCCGAGTCAGCTGTTGCTCTAACGAAGGAATGTAATAAAGGAAACGAACCTTGAAGACAACAAGTAAGTTGATATTTTGGATTTTGCTTGTTTATTACCAAATGCTATATTGGCTCAGGGACAGTTTTGACTAGTAACAATCATTTGTTGTGATGACAAAATATTTATAAAAAGAGGGTAAAATCGGCAAGAAAAATAGGAGGATTGGATTTGTTTAAGGGGCTTAATAAAAAAATAAAATAAAATTGCCACTAAAGTTAAAATCTTCTAAAAAGACCTAACAATTAACCAGCAGTGAATGTGATACAATGCTTGGGTATGTTTTAAAACTTAAATTAAAAAAGTAGTTCATGTTGGAAGTTTTAGATTAATTAATAAAACAATTTCATGGGAATTTGCATCTCTCAGTCTCTACGACCAGGAAAGGGAATACACCTTCTTTTACGGATATCATATCTTACCACCATCACCAGTGAGGAACGACACGTTTTCCAACAAATCCAGGAATGGAATGTGATATGCTGCTGATAAGACCGTGTAATATTTCATAAGGTATTGCATTTTATATATTGTGTTTTTTGGTTAGCTCTAACATGGAGAATTTAAAAAGCATTGCATATGGCATTATCATATTGCCCTAGCTTGTTATTGATTTCTTTGATAAAGTCTCTTTTTATACAGATTGTTTTCCCCTGATTGGACATTATGTTCTGTGTGTCACAATATTCAATGTTCATGTCAACTTTAGTCATGCCCCTTGCAGTTTGGAGGAGCACATCAAAAAACTTCAGCTGGTATCAGCATCCATAGCTCATCTGATTGTGAGACGCCAGAAAAAGCAACCTAAGAGGCAATTGAGTGCTTCTACATCATACTTTGTATAAGCAATCGTCATCCCCATTCCAGGCAAACGCGCGTGCTTCACTTGGAGCATTGGATGAACTTTTCAAGGCAAATTTTTGGTGTTTTCAATTTTCCCTATCGATAGTGCCCACTTCCTAACTTTTAACACATCACTGCAGACTAACAGGTGTAGTAACATTGACATGAAGGACAGATGACGGATGTCGCCCCGGGTTAGAGATTGGGGAGAGCCAGACGCTCAAAGACAGACTACCTCAACACACCAGATTAAGAATCTGCGTACGAAGGAGGGACCCGCTGATGATGACGTGTTGAACAATATGACTGATTTCTTTTTAAGTTGCAAAACGTAGCAACCAGAGAAGTCCAAACGTTGATTTTCCATTTAAGAGTTGAACATAGGTTTGTATTATCCTTGATCTAAGGTTCAAATTAATTTTGTTCTCAGCAAAGGTTTTGGGCCCTCAGTTCCAAAATTGCAAGGTTTTCGTAAGCACCTTAATAGTGTTTCATCGCAGATGCGCTGTTGCTGCTCCAACTTCAACTGTTGATGGTTCCTCAAGTGATCCCATTTCTGACATCTCTCTCATGCTTTGGGAGGACCTTATTAAGCCCAGCATTTTCTCCTTTATTTTTTCCATTGCTTTATTACTGATACCATGATTCAGGGCTTACTAAAATCTCAACTACAGAATTTGTTAATCCATTGGTGGCCACAATACAAGCAAGTGGGATTTCATTCAAACAGTTTGGTGTCCTCATTGTCCGAGATTTAGGCGGAGCTAACAGATGATCTTAACTCGCAGGCAAACATAACATCTTTTGTTTGCCTACAAACTGACCCCTACAACAACTGTAATAAATGATCTTTTTGGAAAAATTAGAAAACCCTTCACAATTTGAATACAGAATGGAAAGCGTAATAAATACTTTAAAAGAAAAATGGGAGTTGTAGGCCAATGAGATAACATTAAATAATCTGAATATGACCAAGTTCCAGTGAATGATACTTTATGTGCCAATTTAGAAACATTGAAATTCATGTGCAGAAATCCAGACATTTGTGATCTCCCTAAGGAAAGATTGTAGATCAAGGCCTGACACTTTTACAGATTTTAGCAATGGAAGTTATTTTAAATCCCACCCTTTACTTACAACAAAAGGCATATTAAATTCAAATATACTATGATGATTTTTGAAACGCTTCTTATGGCTCCAAACGTGGTATCCACAAATTGGCTGCCTTTATTTTATTGTAGAAACTTGCCTCCAAATTTAACTCAGTTCTGATGAACATTCATTTGTTAGCACTTTTCCTTGCAGTGTAAGCAGAATGCGGTTTTGATGTTATACTGGATCCATTGATAAATGAAGATACTTGAAAGCCAAGGATTAAGTCTCCCATTCTCAGATGAGCAGATATCACGGCACCATCGCACAATCACTGGTGATAATCTAGAGATACATTCAATTCTTGGTTTTTAATGAGTCATTTAATAATACATCATTTCTGTAAGCCTTTGTTTAGTGAAAGAATGATTCTCAAACAGTATACAGTGAGGATGATCTAAGGTGGTCCTTAAGTGGACAAGAAATCTTTGAAGACATTGCAAGTCTCTCCATGAAAACCCACAATTGAGGTCACTATATGGTTTGAAAAAAAAATCCATAATTAATACACTGAAGTACTTTCATGTTATCAATAACTACTCATTTTATATAATGCATGACCTTCTTGAGAGTGGTTCAATATGAGAAATCAAATTGCTTTGGACATCTCAAACAAAACTTTATATCTGAAGAGGATTTACTTTCAAGGATTTATTCTTTTGATTATGGATTTTAGAGCGGAAAAATCGTCCCACAAAGGTTATTTTCGATAGTGCTGGTAATAGCATTGGTTTAAAATTCCATTCAGACATTATGTCTTGTGAAAAAATCTCCCACTTTTGTTAGGAGACATTGTTCCTCCATGACCTAAACACTGGGTTTGTTGCTTATGTTACTTCAAAATAATGAACATTGTGTTTCACCTTGTCTCACTTCAGGTTTGACGGTGTATTTGAAGCATGATGGCTGACCATCACAAACTATTCAAGTACTTGTATCCTCATAAAAATTTGATTCTAAGCATCATTATATGATACATTACCCTTCTTCTATAGGGAAAATTTGGAAGCTGTATTATATATGTGGTCAATGAGGTTCGAAGCCAAACATAAGATGTTCAAAGATTTTTAAAATTTAAAACATAACAAAATCATTAGCTAAAAAGCATCAAATGGCCATTAGCATTGCCATTGGGAAACCTTCACCCTCAAACATAATGAGTTTGGGCCAATTAAACCATTTTTCCATAGGGAATGAGGTCAGCAATCAAATGCTTGAAATGTTAGGTATCAAAGATGGTTTTCTCAACCAGTTGGGTTAAAGTTGATGGTGTAGAACATAGAGCTGGACTTGTGGTGTGCAGTGCAATAGAAAGTGAAATGCCCATCTTGCTTCTGTCAAAATAAGTGATGTACTTTTGGTTGAAAATTGCATTTATCTGTTGGTAAACAAACTATTTACAGAGAGGTACGATGAACATCGTCACGTGCATTCATAGTAGTACAAAGTGATGAAAGGTGTATTATCAACAATGTCCAGAAATTCAATTTATAAGCCATTTTGATATTCAAAGTTCATGTACAGTGTTGTTGTGGATGAAAGTTTGTATATCATACCTTCTTTGTAATGTTTTTAATTCGACTTCAAAATGCACTACAAGTGAAATTACAAATAAACAAGTCAATTAGCAAATATTTTGTGTGCTGTTGTTTTATATAACATTATTTTGTAGATCTTTGAGACCATACAGATTTAACCACCTTAAACATGCAACTCTGAACAGTGTTGTTGTTTTTCTGTATCTCTTCTAGTGTCATTTTAACACTTTATTTGGAGTCAAATTAGGAACTCTGGCATTGTGTTAAATATTTAACTATTTTGAAAGTGTTATTTTAACTCTGGAGAGTGTGGAGCTATATAAACTCTGAAAAAGTGTTGAAATTAACTCTTTGAGAGTTAATTTAACACTGGACTTTTTGCTATGTAGAGTTCTTACTAGAACCAGGAAATATGACCATATTAGCCCGGTTCTGTCAACACTGCACTCTCCCTATCAAACATCGTATAGATTTTAAAATCTTGCTTATTACTTATAAAGCCCTGAATGGTTTAGTACCTCAGTATTTGAACAAGCTCTTGTTTACATTATAATGGTCCTCCACGTCCGCTCGTTCTCAAAACTCTGGCAATTTGATAATACCTAGAATATCAAAGTCAACTGCAGAGCGGCAGATCAACTTCTCCTATTTAAGCGCCCAAACTCTGGAATAACCTACTAACATTGTTGGAAGGCAGACACACTCTTGAAGTCTAAATCTAGATTAAAGACCCATCTCTTTATACAAGCTTACACATAACACACTAATATGCTTCTAATATCCAAATCCGTTAAAAAGGATTTTTAGGCTGCATTAATTAGGTAAGCGGAACGCGAACACTTCCCATAACACCTGATGTACTTGTTACATTGTTAGAAGAATGGCATCTACGGCTCATATTAGTCTGTTTCTCTCTTATTCGAGATCACCCGTAGCCACCAGATCCAGTCTGTATCAAGTCAGGGGTCACTGCAATCACCCGGATCCAGTACGTATCCAGATCAGATGGTGGATCAGGACCTAGAAAGGACCTCTACAGCCCTGAAAGACAGCAGAAACCAGGACAACTAGATGTGCCCTAGATCCCCTGTAAAGACCTTGTCTCAGACAACCACCGGGACAAGACCACAGGAAACAGATGATTCTTCTGCACAATCTGACTTTGCTGCAGCCTGGAATTGAACTGCTGGTTTAGCAGTGGCCAAGAGAAAACTGGCCCCCAACTGAGCCTGGTTTCTCCCCCCAGTTTTTTCTCTCCATTCTCTCACCGATGGAGTTTTGGTTCCCTTGCACTGCAATAGCCTCTGGCTTGCTTAGTTAGGGGACACTTAATTTTAGCGATATTGGCCTCGATTGCAAATGATTTCACAGATACTATTTAAACTGAACTGAGCTGAATGATGACATCACTGAATTCAATAATGAACTGCCTTTAACTGTCATTTTCCATTAATGACACACTGTTTTCCTAATTAATGTTGTTCAGTTGCTTTGACACAATCTGTTTTGTACAAAGGACTTTATAAATAAAGGTGACTTGACTTGACTTGACTTTGAACCACTGTTCGATGCTAAGTATAGACAGGAGGAATAATATGAAGTCAAAGCGAGACGAGATAGACACACTGATGGCTGTCAGTGGGTATAGTAATATGGCGATTTGTACACTTTTTGGTCAGCCAGAAATATTACTTGTGCTTGTCACACCAGACATCCAGAACTTCACTCACTTTTCACACATACCACCTTTCAACAGTGTATCATTTAACACGCGAAATGACATTTACACTAGAGTGCATTTAATTTCTAAACATTTCTCAAACTTCCCACAGTTCACAAAGCAGAGACAGTTTTACAATCTAAAGGGTAGTAAGTTTGCCTGATTTGCAAAACAGCGGTCTCTCAATTTTGAGATAAAACAAGATCTCTTGTCTTTGTAGGCGTTGTGGAGAATTTGTTGCAGTGTTGAAACGCAACCACCAGAATAGATAGTGACCAAAATAAACTGTTCAGAGACATCAGAACTACTGGGTTTGTTGGCCACGTAGTCTGCAGAATATACTATTTGTACTGTTTTTTATGAATTGATGTATTACATGGACAATAGATGGATTTATAAGAAGGACAAACAGACGTGAATGGATATGGACAACTTCTCCACACTGTTATTTTGACTTTATTGTACTTTCTATCTACTTTTCTTTTTTTTTTTGTTTTTTTGTAGTTTTCTTATTGTAATTGTGATTGTTTGGGATATTAAGATAGAATGCTTGGTTGCACAATCACCATAGATAAAAGCCACTGCCCTGCAGAGTTTAGCTGAAACCCATTTAAACACACTATGAACCAGCTAATCACAGGTCTTAGCAGGCGATATTAGAAAAACTGCACCAGACAGGTCTGTTAGAGTTGGAGCTAAACTCTGCATATAGTCAACTATATACATTCAATACAATTGTGCTGTGAATGTGATGTGATTGATTAACTGGGACAATGTGGGTTGTGATTAGCAGCACTCAGTGCCTGGTCAGGAAATGTCATGCCCCTTACCATAGCTGCCTGTGAGCTTCAGTGTAAATATTGTCAAAATCAAATCGATTTTGAGCGTGATTTAAACCCGGATGATGTAACCACTCAAGTTCGTTCTGCCTTGGGATAGGCTAGCACATCTCTGACAGTGGAAAAAAATGCCTTAGGTGTGAGTAATCCTAATGTTTAGGAAGCCCAAGCTTTAGATATAATTTTTGTTCACTTAAATTTGTAATTTTCTGGTTTGAATCACAATCAGATTTTTTCTAGATCCTATAGTAGATTTAATATTTGATCGTCATTATTTGGGGAACAAGACACAGTCTCTATTCTAATGGATTATACATGCACTATATCGATGAAGTTGGTCAGAACAACAAAGACAAGTGATTTGAGGTTTGACTTTACTAAGTCATACGGTGCGTAGAGATGTTGTACGACCAGAAGATCAGCTCATGTTCGTGATGCTGTGGGTGTCTTAGGCCATCAGCACGGGAAAGAGCCTAGGACAACTCTCAGAAAAAGATTCCAGTTATTTACAAAGAGCAGATTCTGTTCATAACCGCCAGACATTATCCCTTCATTTTTGAGCTCCAGAATGTAATCTACTGAACCTTCAATTTTTTCGTTGGTTTGTTGGAAGAAGCGGACCAGAAAACTATGATCCTGTCTTGGGCCAGTTGTGTTGTGCACCGTCTCGATCAGGCTCCTGAAGTCCTCTTCAAAAACTCCGACTGCCGCAGCCTGATTGTCGTCACCTCCACATGCAGCACGACAGCTCTGATGCTCTCGTTCACCCTTTAGGGATTGCAGGTACTCTGCGCAGCAACATTGAGAACACGAGCACCAAGAAAACAATGAATGTGCACCTTACATTTAGCTGAGGTAGCATGGACGTGCCGACAATTGAGTCACCGATAACAACAGCGTCGTGTTCCATCTCGGAGGGGAGAGGTCCGCGGATTTGTGGGCATCAGCACGGGATGTCTCAAGCGTTGTTCTCTGCTCTTGTTGCTGGGTCTGCTTCTCCAGTAGATCGCGGATTTGCTTCTCCACGGCCTGCGAACTCCAACCGTATGGTTTGCAGATTTTTGATGTTGTTGATGGTTTTGTTTCTCTGGTATATGGGGTATTTGCTTATCTGAGGCATGGGACGTTTTATAACAATTAACTCAGAGGTAGACACACATCTGACACATGCGCCATGCCGGAGACTATGCTGCTGATGCTAATGGGCTTTGACCCAAAGGTCTTTTTTTCTCTAAAACAATTAATTTATTTTTTCCTCTCAAACTTTTATTTTCTCTCTGGTGCTTCTTGCCCTTTTAAAGGGGTCTATATGATGCAATTTTAATATTTCCTTTCTCTTTGGAGTGTTACAAGCTCGTAGAAGAAGATCTGTAAAGTTGCAAAGACTAAAGTCTCAATGTCAAAGAGATATTCTTTATAAAAGTTAAGAGTCAACCACTCCTACCTAAAACAGCTCATTCAAACACACCCTCAAATGTCTATGTCACAATGTGGGAAGATTTGCATAACGCCACCCAAATGTTCACGCAAAGAAAAAAGACGTAACTTTTATTCTCGCTGTTGCCGTCGGCACCATGTAACAGCTCATTCAAACACATTTGCTTTAAAAAAAATTAACGTACTTTATAAAACTGAACGTAACTTTTTCACAAACAAAATATCAAATATCAAAATATGGCAATTACAAAAGAAGAAAACACAATGAAAATGAAAAAAAAAAAAAAATATAATGAACTCAGTTGCACAAATGTAACAGGCTCTTCAAATGTGCTTCATTCTTTGTTAATGTTTTTCAAAGATTCCTTTTCGCTAATCGTGGATTCTGATTCTGACACAAACCTCTCGTGGGGCGCGCCTTAACAGTGATCTACTCTGATTGGATAGTGAGCTTTTGATGGACAGGTGCTCTCTGACCTGGAAGTACAGATGTCACTCAGTGGCGCGTATATTGGAAAGCTCTCACGGTGTGAAAACACAATCAGGATTTATGCAGAAAAGGCACATTACTAATAATATACGGTTAGTTCCAGATGTGTTAGATTATTCAGATTTAATAGAGTTTTAATAGTGATGGTTTAATTTTCTTTTTAGATTAGTACAAAGCTTTCGACACACTGGAACATGAATTTTTATTCCAGGCTCTACGAAAAATTGGCTTTGGCGATGCTTTTTGCAGGATGGTCCCAAATACTGTTTTCAATAAAATGAAACAGCTCTATCAAATTAAGTAATTGTACTTCACCTAGATTCTTTTTTAAAACGAGGAGTTCGGCAAGGATGTCCAGTTTCCCCTTACCTGTTTCTAATTGCAACACATTTCCTTAGCACACATAAACAATAGTCAATTAAAGGGTATCACAATTGGTAACACTAAAATAAAAATTAGTCAATTAGCAGATGATACAGCTGTATTCTTGAATGATTCATCACAAATTAAATTGGCTTTGGGTATTCTTTTCTTTAGTTCTATTTTATTCTTTTGTTGTTGTTTTTTGTGGTTGATATTATGTGATGTATGTTTATACTTTTGTATGTTTTTGTTCTCTGCATTAATAATAATAAAAAAGCCTCTCGCAGTTATTTGTATGCAATACGTCATGCTTTGTATTACTAAATATGTAAATAATATTTGACCTTCGATCGGCTCAGTCTGTAAAGATGAGCTCTTGTCCTTCAAGGCAGCTTAAAGTAAGCTGAAAAGTGCATAAAAGTGTAAAACAGTGGTCGGCAACAGGCGGCCCACTGGCCAAAACTGGCCCGCCAGCAATAATATCCGGCCCGCGCCCGCAGCCAGATTATTTTTATAGTGGCTGGTTCTGAAATAGATCTGTCATGATAGCAACAGATACTGACAATCAGAGTATGTGAGCGAAGCGCGGAGTGGAGCGGTGTGATCTTGACTGGAGCAAAGGAGCGGATTTTCAGAGCATTGTGTTTTCACTTGCTCCAAGAGCGCTCCACCACCGCTCCATCAAGAGTAACAATTTATGCCAACAGCCTGTAATATAACTGCATATTTAGCAAGAATTCACATGTTAAACATATTTAGCTAACTTGATAGAGAAGGATCAGTCAAATCAGAAAGAATGAGAAGGTTATGATGACGGCAATGATCATGAACAG
Source organism: Cyprinus carpio (assembly GCF_018340385.1). Classification (NCBI taxonomy): domain Eukaryota; kingdom Metazoa; phylum Chordata; class Actinopteri; order Cypriniformes; family Cyprinidae; genus Cyprinus; species Cyprinus carpio. Next base: position 120,426 of record NW_024873695.1, read on the forward strand.
GATGTTCAGTTATAGTTCTCAAGGAATTTGTTTGTTCCTTCTAGATACAGTACGTATATGTATTTTCAGCTGAAAACATGACTTAATCAAATACTACAACACTTATTCACTCGAAATCGCTCTCTCTATAATGCATTCAAACAAATGTAATCTTACAGTGCTACTTCACCTGTATCCGATTTCGAATGAGCAGAAATCTGTAAGAAAAGGACTGATCCGTAGGTAAAATAACTGACGAAAACATACTGTTATTTTCATCTCAAACAAAATTTGGACCTCAAAAAGCAGCAATTATACCTTTTAGTGCTGACAACCATGTTATTAGCTTATTGGTAATGTGTTAGGAAAAACGCTTGCACACTAGTGTTCCAATAAGCCACTTTGAAACTCTCAAAGTTATTTTATTTATTTAATTTAAAAAAGATATATATACATTATGAACAGAACTGTCATATTTCAAACATACTGAAATACTTTAGACACGGAGCGAAGGCGGAGAGTGGTGCTTCTGATATCAGTGAGTGAGGAGTGGAGTGGAGCGGGAGTGGGAAATTGTGAATCCGGAGCAGAGTGATTATTAAATGCTCGGTGCGCGGAGGGGGAAATTGTTGACACTCCACTCCGCTCATATATTCTGCCAGATCCGCCACACAAATGTGGCTTTTTGTTAATGACTGTCCTCCTACAGGATTTAACACAGAGTAACAGCTCACTGCAGTTACAAAAGACACAGTAACAGTCTGTCACAGGCAATTCCAGTTGCATTTTTAATCAATAATTTCTTAAATTATCCTTTGCCTTTTTCTGGTCTGCCATCTAGTGGCAAGTTTTTTTTTGGCCCCATGCCAAATTTACTTGACGAGCCCTGGTGTAAAGGTTATAGAATATCCAAGTTAAACTGTTTTGAAACAGTTGACAGTAAGCAGGTAAACATTTCGGTTATATACGTAACCCTCGTTCCCTGATGGAGGGAACGGAGACGTTATGTTGTGATGACATTAGGGGTCTAACTTGGGAGCCCAATCATCTCTGAGTTAAAGAGAAAACACCAATGAAAACTGGCTGGTGGATTTTGCATGCTGAGCCACTCCCCATAACTCCAGATGTGCAAGACAAAGGCGTCTCAGACTGCCACCAAAGTTTCGAGAACGCCGTTGAACTTGAACTTGTGAGGTCGCCTGGCAAACTGAACAATTAGTCCTCAATTCCCAAACAATTAAATATTGTAATTAAAATGAAAGTTGATGTGAGACAGTGTAAACATGCCTCCCTCCCAACTTTTTGGAGTGTGTTGCAGCCATCAACATTTATTTGCATTTACAAAATAACAGTAAGTTGGATTTTTGGAGTGTGTTGCAGCCATCAACATTTATTTGCATTCACAATTAAATAATGGGTTAAAAAGAATAAAAACCAAATAACATATTCTTGATTTTATGTCATTTCACAAAACATCCCAACTTTTCTGGGATTGGGGTTGTACATCTTTACAGAGTATGCACCATTGTAAGGACTGTAGTCTGTCCCGCACAGCCTCATTTTCATCTACATAACATTTAATATAGCATCTGCCCTGACTAAGGTCTATGAGTGTCCATCCCGCCAACTGCCAGCGATAATTTCTAGCATGTTGGAAGTTGTGTGAGAGTCAGCAGGGCCATTAACACTGAATGCAGTCACTGGGGCTGTTAACATGCGGCCAAGCGAACCAGCTCTCTCTGATTTCCAACCACTATGTAAATTAAGCTTATTACTGAAAAATGGCCAGCCTTGGCCGTTTATTCACAGTTCTCAGAATTCAGTATGAGATTTTCAGATGTCCACAAGGTCTGGGAGACTACAGAGTGAAGTTTAAACTGAATGCATACATTCAAGCATTCGATGTGGGATCTCGCCGACTTTTGAGCTCTTCCCCATCTAAGCCCTCTGTGCCTCTATGTCTGAACCCACACCCTCAGGCTATCCATCACAGACAGAAAAAAAAGAGATGGAGCACTTTTGAAATCCCAGCAAAGCACCTGTCAGTGTGCTGAAGAGCATTTGTCCTCTCTGACCTAATTCATTCACATCTAAACAGTTTGGCTTCTCTTCTCAAACAAAGTTCATTGGTCAATTTGTCCTCTGTTCAAAATACAATTCATAATTAATGCAGTAGTGTCACTGGAACCTCAAATAGTCTGACAGATACAGTAGGAATTTCAGGTTGAATCTCACAAACACTGTCAAGAATTGACTGGGACGAAATTAAAAGAAGAAAATAAAATGACAAAATCCCCCTCTTTCTTATTACTGTAATGGGAATATATGTATATATATATATATATATCTATATATATATATATATATATAATATATATATATATATATGCTCATTACTTTAATGCAAACAAAATAAACAACCCCCGAGTTTACCCTTGTGATTTAATTGTTGCACAAAAAAAAAAAAAAAAATTTTTATTTAGATATGTACAGGAAAGAGAGATCAGAAACATTTGCGTTTTCTTAGAAAATATGTCATCCTGTTGATGGGTTCACTTAATCATGAAATAACAAATGTTATAATAATGCAAACACTTTCAAGAAAATCTTGGAATACAGACCATTAGCATAATGGTAACACTGTACTTAAATCCTTGATATATAATGTATTATAAAAGTATTTAATGCATTAATTATGCCGTGTAATCCACCTTATAATGCATTGTATTATTGTAACCACAGTTATAATACATTATAGTAACTCTCAAGTATTATAATGCATTTTAACTTATTTATGAAAATATATAATGCATTACAACCTACATTATGGATACCTTTATAATGCATTATACATAAAGTGTTACCAGCATGATATATTATTTCTGCTTACCTTAACATAACTGATTCTAAAAGACCTGTTTTATCACAATTATGGATTCTTTTGGATTAATGGAATGTTTTATCTGAAAGAAAGAAAGAAAGAATGTAGAATGAATGGAATGTTTGATATATTTCTGAAAGAAAGAAAGAAAGAAAGAAAGAAAGAAAGAAAGAGTCTTCCAATTCACCAAGGGGTAATTGACTTAAAAGATGAAGACTCTTGCTTTTTTCCAAATCATTTGAAGATTTTTAAAAAGTACATGAACATATGAATTAAAAGTTTAATGACATTTATAAGCATTTCAGATAGATAAAGATCTGCTAATCCTTATATAATGTTTAATAAGTACATTACTTTAAATTTTTACATTTTATATTTTTTTTAATTTGAATATTATTTCATATAATTATTTGTTTTTCTTTATATGTTGTTTTTTGTAGATTTATGATCTGTTATGTATTATAATGTTGTTCTTTAAGGGTTTATTGGTGAAGTGATATGGTGAAGGTTAGTGATATGTGACCTTATGAAAATCAGCTAGCCACTGGCAAATATGATGGCAGCCTTACATAAAATGCTTAGTTTCTAATTTTGACTCTTGAAAGGCCAGTAGCATAGCAGCAGCTCGAACCCTATGGAATGACTAGACAGATCACGAAATGTCAAGTTTCTCAGGCATTCGCCATGGCATTTCTGCTCTCTTTCTGACAAAACGTCGTTGTTCTTTTTTTTTTTAGATCTGAAAGTGCTTGCTCTCGGAAAAGGTTTTTTTTTTTGTTTTTTTTTTTTTAAATAGCTTGCCTGAAGAGGTCAGGTAAATTTTTCACAGATGTAACTCTGTGATTTTAATCTTGTCTGAATCAAAAGTGTCTGCGTTTTTTCTCGCATATCTCAATCAAAATTTATAGCAAATTAGCCCACTTTTGTTCAGTCCACTCGGAATGCTGAATCCTGTCCAGATAGGAAATATCTGTAATTGTTGTATGTTATCAAAGCACTTCTCATTTTATTTTGACCTTTGCCAAAATATCATAACTCAAGCTAAATGTCTCACTGAACTGCTTAAGTGAATTTAGACCTTTTGACCAACTTTGAGTACTTGTGGAGGTTCACATACTGCATGTTTTCAGAGTAATAAAAGCATCAGATGTGATTCTCACCCTGATTAATTCCCTCTCTTTATGTATTATATATAATATTATTCTATAATAAGTCTTGTTTAATTCAAGAGCATTCATGATGATTCAAGAACATTTCATTCAGAGAACATGGCCATCTGTAATACCCACAATAAGATCAGAATCACTACATGAAACCATAGGCATCTTACCACATACAACTGTTTGAGGTTTGCTTGTGAAATTTAATTTAGCCAGTATTTGAAATATTCCGTTTTCTTTCTTTCTTTCTTTCTTCTTTCTTTCTTTCTTTCTTTCTTTCTTTTTCTTTTTTTTTTCAGGCATAAGATGACAGAAATACTTCAGGCTGGCACAAAAGCACATTTCTTAGTTTTGGAGTCTGATTGGCATGATATGTTTCTCTTTTCTCAGTAATCTCTTGCAATTCGAGTCTCTTGGATGTGATGCTTTGACCAGATGAAAGTTGTTTTTAAATGACTGTGTTTGGTCTGTCAGATGCTGTAATTCTCTCCGTCAGTAACTCCAGCAATAGCCTTACAAAATGCTTTCAAATCAGATTTTTGGATTGCATTTTGTCATACCACATGAATCTTTTATATGCATTCTCTTCAATCTTCAATCAAAATGATATTTGTACTCATCAGTTTTGCCTTTTCGAAAGCCAGTTGCTAAGAAATGCAAGTACATGACTGCTGCTGTTGGAGCCTAGACATACAAAGTTTACATTGCAAACAGCAGAGGGCGCAATCAGGCCAGAAGTTATGAGCAGATGCTATAGATGGAGCCTTGATGAAGATATGTGTGGAGTTCACAAGAGATGTTGTCTTTGGAAGGATCTCTCTGTTCTTGCCATCAATAGCCTGAGGCAGAGAGTCCTAAAGAAAGAGTATAAAAAAGATGAATTAGCATCAATAAGGAGAAGAATTTGTTGAGATGTTTCCTTTTGTTCATTTCACTCTCTAAGAAGATAACCGAACATCTGGAAACTCTCCTCTCCATCAGAGAAACCAAGACTCTCTGATAGTTTAACTCGTCGGACTCTAAAGTGCTGTCGATCAACCTGCGTCTCTGACTGCGTGAGGTGGGAAAGCTTTTTTGAGGTCTCTCTCTCCCTTTTTTTATGTCTCTTTTTATCTATGTTAAGTTTTTTAAAGGGTAAAAAACTTTTTTTTTACCTTTTTAACTTTTGAAATAAATGCATTCTCTTTAAGAACGCAAAATAAATTGGCACTGTAGAGCTGTTACCAATCAAACTAAATCAGCATCAACAAAATCCATCTTCACACTGCAGAGGTGGCACAGAAGCTGCATATGAAGTGGCAAAGATGTATTTTCACAGACGGTTTAATGCAGCTCATAGATGCCCTGAATGCATTTGCACTGCAGTTAAAAATGCATAAATAATGTTATGAGACTAATTGTCAGTCAAACACGCACACTGGGACAGACCGGTAAGTTTTCAAAATGATCCGAAACACTTTATTAACAGACCTGAATGCAAATCTTAGACAGCAGAGCAGAGGATATGATGGAGATGGGAGATGAATGGTGTATAGACAGACACACACACACACACACACACACAGACACACACACACACACACACACACACACACACACACACACACACACACACACAGACAGGATGATGGCAGACAGGTGTGGTGACTGTGAAGTGTGTGCAGGTGAAAACCAAGGGGGATTGTGGGAGATTTTGTGCACATCCTGACACTAATGATTTAAATGCATAAAATATATTGAATATATATAAAAAAAATTCAATGCAGAATATATATACTAAAACCGTCAGTAGGTGGTGGCAAGTCACTGTCTTAGTCATTGATTCATTCAACTGATTCATACAAAATGGCCAATTTATTCAGGATTAAAGCAAGTGATTCCCTTTGTGTGTGTGTGTGTGTGTGTGTGTGTGTGTGTGTGTGTGTGTGTTTGTGTGTGTTATCTGTGTTATATTTTATCTGCAACAGTAATACAAACTTTTATAAAGATCCATTTGTTCATTATCTTTTAAATGCATCATTATGCAGAAGTTCTCCGCATAAAGAGCTGCGGCTCACAGATCAACATGCTATTCTACTTTCTCTCCGATATGGTAGGAAGTTAAATGAAATGTGGAGGATATAAACTGTGACACGATGATTGACAGGCCAGTTTACAGTGACAGGATGCGTGTAATTGTGACAGAGCGGCCCATTAAAGAACCAGTTGTGTGACGTGACAGTATGTCCCAAAGTGTGCATACTCTTCTACTACACATTCAAAAGTGTGTACTTTTTTTTTTTTAAAGTACATACTTTAAGGGTGTAGTATACATAGGCACATTGGGACGCAGCATATGTCTTTATGAATGAGTCATTGAATCAATTAATTTAAAAGCATTGAATCATTCATCAAGCAAACACTGCTTTTTTCATCAGAGGTGCAATGGTCATTGTTTAAATTTATTTTAAAGCATTGAATTTTATATAAACCTAAACATAACCTATTTTAACATTTATTTATAAAGTATGTACCACTAAATAAAATGATGAATGATCTGGAAAGGATGTGTGTTTCAAACCCAGACTGTCCAACCTAAAGCTGGATAGATGGTTTCATGCCCCCCCGTCATCTCCTCATTGTTTTGGTTCATTAAAATGAACTGAATGATGTCAGGAAAGTAGCTGAATAAATGATTGCTGTGTCGAACATGAGGTTACAAGTAAATGCCATCAGATGACTTACTGCAGTGCTCTGGTCTGGGTTCATTGTGTTTGAGGCTTAATTGCTATTTCAGAATGTAATGAATTAGAGTCTCTGTTTACATATAACTTTTTATCTCGATGTTAATTGCCAGTTGTGCTGATTGGCTCCCCTCCACAAAGTTAAGAGGAAGAATATTGCTTTAATTAGCCTGCTCACACAAACCAACCTGTATGTGTTTATGACTGGAATGAGAAGGCACAGCACCACACTGAACGGTGTTACTCATGCACTCTTGTGAGAGAAATTTCATGAGAGATGAAAGAAGAGTTTTGTTAGATGTGAGGACACTGTTATGTGAATACATTTAGACAGTGAGAGACTGTGTGAAGTGATTTCTAAACATGCTGCAGCATTTGCATTATTGATTGTTCCACAGGGAATAAAAGCACTGTGTGTGTGTATGAGAAGGAGCAGCACAAGCTCAGATTAATTTGTAACTATGGAAATGAGCTCTGCATGTCTTATTTTCACTCTTGACATCCTGCAGTCAGTCATTCAGGCCGAAAGCATAGAGAGAAGGGAAATAATGAGAACTATCATGAGCGTTTTCATCATTAGTACTTAATTTTACACACTTTTAATGTGTCTTTATACTGAGCAATACTCTTGAGGGGAAGAATATTAACCACAAATTGCATTACACACAAACTGAGCTTGCCTTAGGCTTTCTACATACCTTAAACGGTCCCGAATGATCCTCTGTCTATTGTGATAGACAGTTCAAACACGATGCTTAACGAACCACATAATGGAACTGTTTTTGGAGGACAAACAGTTTGTGGGTAACACACAATCATTCTGACCACACCTCTCGACTGTTTCCTAGAATAGGTTATTATAAATTGGTAATTGGCCTTTACCACTTAAAAGCTAGTGTTTAAGAGACTTGTGAGTTTTTTTTGTAACTATGGAGATCTCATTAACAAGCTAGTATATTAACAAGCCAGGGTTAGTTATCACACTTACTTCATACCAGGGCAGAACACTGCCATAAAAATGTAAAAATCATATCCTGGTGAAGGTAAAATGGTTAGCTGCATTCTGTTTGCAAATAAATTGCATCTAAATCCAAAACACTACATGCTATTTATAAGACATCAAGGCATACATTTCACAAATATATTACATTTAAATTCATACCTGTCTTGAACATCAATCTTTAAATGGCATTACAGCAGCTCCATTTAATTTTAAGGAAGGTGTGAAAGACTCATTATGTCAATGAACTTTCTCACTCTTCTTCTTTCATTTTCCAGTCTGCTCTCTTAGAGTGAGAGTGTGCTCAGTATACCACGGTGTAGGACTGTTTTCCTTAATCTTCTGTAAGCGTGAAGGAGCAACTGTATCTAAAGTAAAAGAGAGAGTCAATAGTTTGTTACAACATCATTTTTTCTGAGCTATTGGACTTGCTGAGGAATTGAGACAAATCAGGTAGATTATTTACAAAGCCCTTTTGTTGTAGAATTGAGCTATATGGAGTATACACAAGACTAGATAATGATCTGAGATATCATCACTCTGCTGCAGAATTTAAACGCCATTAATATCAATTCCGTATTAAATCTAAAGTATGATTTCGACAATGAGTAGGCCCTGACACATGTTGTCTAACCCCAATAGAGTTCAAAATGTCTATGAATGCTGATCCCAATGCACATTTTTCATTATCAACATTTATATTAAAATCACCAACAATTAAGACTTTTTCTGCAGCCAGCACTAACTCAGATAGAAAATCTGAGTCTGTAAGGTTAACTTGGTGGCCTGTATACAGTATTAGTGGTCGACCGATATATCGCCAAGGCCGATATATCGGGCGGTATTGGCATTTTTTTAAATATCGGCATCGGCCAATAAGTTTTTTGTGCTTGGCCGATGTGTTGGAAGCGGGATTTTTATTTTGATGGCGCTGATAACGGCAGCATCTAAGCACATAGTGCTCATATTCTGCCTCTTGTTCGCTGTCTTGTTAGTTCTGTCTAATACAGATAGAAGTCTGTCTAATAATCAGATAAAACTGTTGAACAAATTAATTCAAAGGTATATGAAAAAAATATTATAACGACTGCTTTTATATTATTAAAACATTGTAACTCAAAGTTTTTAGGCATGTAATGTCCCCCCAGAAAAAAAAGCCTTCATGTGTCACTTAAAATTAATTTGGTCAAAATATTAAAATTCTCCTGTATTCGACCTTTAAACAGAAAATATATGTATTTACTGATTTCGTCATGTATTTAAATGGCTTTGCAGTTTTTAAAGCAGAAAATATATGTATTTACTGATTTCGTCATGTATTTAAATGGCTTTGGTGTTTTTGTAGAATTTAATATTATATTCTATAAAGGTATTGTATAAAAGCTTTTAATTTTGAGTGGAAGTCACCTGGCTCTGTGGTTGCTTCACTTTTATGAAAATACTTTAGCATTTGTCAGCATGACATCACATCAAAGCCGGACAGCAATTAATTAGACAACATATAATTTAAAGTCATTAATATTATTATTATTATTATTATTATTATTATTATTATTATTATTAACTAATTAATTACATTTAAAATTAATTAAAAAACAAAACAAAAAACAAAACAATTAATAAATTTTTAATTAAGTTAATTTTAAAAGTAAGTTCATACTAGTAAGTTCATTTGGCATATGGCATGGTTGTGCTTTCTCAAACGTGCATTTTTCAATGCGGTCACAATGCATTCTCCCATCTCCGGGGGGTGCAGGTCCGACAGTTTTGTATGCTCCCTGGCTTCTCCCTCCCTAGACCTGCATCCTACTTGTGCATTGTGCCTCCATCACTGTTATCAAAATTCATCATGACGCCCCTGCTTTCTCATCATGACCCTGCCTGCAGGGCGCTGATCGAAGGGACATTGTGGCACTTACCCAAGGTGGGATGGTCACTCTGTGGCACCTTCTAGTCCAAACTGCTTATCTAAAGTCCTCTCTCTTGGTGCTAATAGCCTGCAGCTTTCCCTATTAGACCCTTGGCCTGCAGCAGTGCATTTGTCTAGATGATTAGAATGTGAGCACTCAACCTTCCCTTAAACTCTTCTGCGTGTTCTGAGTTTAAGAATGGTATCCGCTCTGTGAGAGTAGGCTGAAGTAATGCACAGTCGCCAATACTATTAATCTTTTCCCCCTACAGGGCAAGGTTCATTAAGAAGCTATTGCCATAATAGCTAGAGGGCACACACTAGTTTAACCAACCAAAGGCAGGGCACCCAGAGCCAGAGCCAGAGCCAGAGCCTGATCGGTCCATCTGTTGCCATTGGGAGGATCCAGAAGCCCACAGCGGTTGTTTAGCAGGACCAAAGGGCCACAGGGACCTTCAGGGGCAAAAGAACTGAAGCCTCATTTCTTCTGGAGGGTCCATAGCTGACAATGGTGTCACAGTAAGGACTATATCAGGTAACGGGGAGGGAAAATTCATGTCAGGCAAATTGCGAAGATGCCTCTGTGACAAATGTCTGCAGACATGACTGGTGTAAGTTATTGTACCCAAATGAACATGTCAGGCTATTTGGAAAAACATATCGCTGGAGCTGCTATCAGTTCAACATGATTGCAGTGAGAAGATGGAATAATGCTGTGGGACAAACAAGTTAACATAATGTGTTACCTCTGCCTTAATGGCAAGTAATGACCACTACTTGAATTATAGTATATGCAGAATATTTAATATTGGGCAATTTTCCCTTTGCTATACAAGTATCTTCTGGGAAGGCTATGCACTAAAAGAAAGAACATTTGACTTCTCCAAAGAAGTGTAACACTGTGTGTCTATTGAAATAATTGCAACATTGCTCTGTATATGAGGAACCTGGCACAGCAATGTTGAATGAATCAGTGAGTTGTGTAAACTTTTTTTTGTTTTTTTGTTTTACAAGCATGTGATGTTTAGTTATGCATTTTGCCCTTTGAAGTAACATGTAAATTGGCAGTCTGCATATGGGTTAAAGCATTGAAGAGTAACATTAATCTGTGATTCACTTAAATTCATATAGCACAATAAAAGAGTTCCTAAGTATCTTGAATGTTTTGATATTGAGTGTATGTAATGCATTGTATGAATGAAACAGCACACTTCTTTAGGTTAATGAAACACATACATCAAAAATATTTTATTATTGTGTTCACTAAACAATCTACGCATTTTGTATTGTATTTGAATACAGGGTATCTTGAATTGAATGCTGTAAAAAAGCAAGATAACAGTAATGTATTCAGTGAAACCTGTAGAGTAAAATGTTGTTATGAGCTAAAATGATACTGTATACTTGACAATTATGGCATAAAAAGCATAAAAAACACTGCCAGACTGTTGTTGTGCTGTGGATAAACAGACCAGACACTGTGACACCATACAACTCTGTTTTGAGGCAGGCAACCTATAAGTCTACTGCTGGTAAAGAATAAAAACATGTATCCTTTGCTAAAAATCTTACTGTCGGCCGGGAACTGAAAAAGAGGGAAAGAAATAGAAAATAGAAAATAGAAACATCCATTCAGAACAAAATCACTTCTCAGGAGGGCTTCAAAACAGCATCTGACAAAAACGTTATCTTTCCCCTCACAGGTCATAATCATGAAGATTATTGTTCTATTCTGCATTGTGTGTTAAAGTATTATTATATGTACAACCCAATTTTTTATTTATTACTGTTTTTATTCTTATGTTTGGCCTAAGCTCCGACCTCAACAGGAAAGGAGGTACCATTCGCTGTGATTTAATCAAGCGCCTTGTACTTTTGCTCACTGTTATTCTGCAGGATGTTAACATTAGAAGTGATGAATGTTTTTAACATTTGCCTTAGTAAAATAAGTGGCGTCTCTTTCATCTGTGGAAATTGAGCTGTTTTCAAGCAAGCAGTTCAAAATGTCTCAGCTTTGAAGCAAGCACTTTGAAAGAGAATTTAATTTTGCATCTTCAAGGTCTGAGAAATTTGTCTGTGACAGTGTTGTTTAAAGGCATAAAGTACTGAATGCTGAGAAAGTCTTCACCCCACAGGAAGGGAGATCTGAGGATGAGCATATCTGGGTTGTCTGTAAGTCAGCAAATTGTTTGTTTTAATAGACTGTCATTTTATTGATATTGTAATAATTTGCAGTTCTGTCTTTGTTAGTGTTGTTTCGTAAGAAAATAAATAAATAACTGAAAATCAAAAGTGAAGTCTTTATAACATCTAAAATATTTCTCCTAGGCCAAAATAAGGTTAAATGAAAATCAAATGGAGACTTTGCTTTTGACTCCACCTGCTTCTCACATTTTTCTCTTGAGAAAATTAGTCTCTTACGTTTCAGAAGAGATCAGTGTTTGAGTTGATTTAGCAAAAGATCTATATTTTACTGAAAGGAAAAATTAATTTACAAGAGAAACATTTGCATGTTAAACAATGATAAAAAGTCATGCAATAACCTTGAAGCTCTGGTACACTAATCTTACATTTTGTTAAATGTGTATTGATCTTATACAAAACTTCATACACTTTCACTTTGTAGTGTGCACATAAAATGTTGATTTTTTTGATTGCCATAATGTTATTTACAAAAAATATAATATGCATAATTTATTTTAAGGATTTTGTAATTTTAATATAATATGCATAATTTATTTTAAGGATTTTGTAACAGAATCGCCTGTAAATCATAGCAAATTTTTATTTTATTTAATTAATTAATGTATTTATTTATTTTTAATTATTCAGCCTTAAAAGGCATGAATGCAAAAAAAAAAAGAATCGCCTGTAAATATAGGAAAATTATTACCACATTATCAGTTCGGACTTTATTTTCTCTCTCAATGCTTGCTCATGTCTCATATATGTATATTTTTGTTTCTTCAAAAGAGTTTTAACAGAACCATGTGAAGACAAAAATGACACATAAATGAGACATAAGATAAAAACTTCATATTCTGAGTATAGAAAGAAAAATATCTGAGCAAATAAATGTTGCTACAGATATTACAAGACAAAATGAGATCTCTCATATTTCTCATGCCACCTTCTACTTTTCTGTCATCTCTTTCTCGTGTATTCTTTGTGAATATATTTACTGACCCACTTTATATCAAGTGTGCTTAATTAATTTGTACTTATATCCAAATTAATAATTTGATACTTATTGTGACATTAAAATCAAGATTACAATTATGAGCTTTATTTTGTATTATTGATGAACGGGCCCTCGCACCTGGGCTGTCCGCCAGCGGGTGGCTTTTGTAAAACAACGAACGGCAAGATATATGCGTTTTAAATGTGGTAATATAAGAGAAATATGGCAAAGTCATTTATATGTGCCAATCTTCCTGCTGCCAGCTGGTGGCGCTATAACTATAACTGGATTTTGTCATGTAGATTTCTTCAGTCCAGCACTTTTATCAAGCATATGAAATTTAGTGCAGATTGAACATGGAATGGTTTGAGTTAGTATAAAGCATGTGTGTGTCCTAATGCCAACAGGTGGCGCTATGATTATAACTGAACATTGGCCTTTAGATATCTTTCAGGCCATGACTCTTATCAAATATTTGAAGTTTGGTGCAGATTGGACATTGCATGTTAAAGTTAGTGTAAAACAAGTCATTTTCTGTTGTCAGCAGGTGGCGCTATGATTATAGTGGAATAATGACCTTCAGATGTGTTCAGGCCAAGACTCTTTTCGAACATGTGAAGTTTGGGGAAGATCGGACATCTTATGCCTGAGTTACAACAACTTTTATTCCAGTGGCGAGACATCGAACTTTGTCACAGCGCCATGTCCACACCCTTTAATGAAACCTCAAAGATGTTCACAATTTAACATCGCAATGGCCTTTAGATTAGACTGACCAAAAAAAAAATAATAAAATGTCATAAAATTTCTAGGAGTAGTTTGTTACGGCGTAAAACATGCCACTTCCTGTTGCCAGCAGGTGGCGCTATAGCGATATCTGAATATTGGCATGTAGATATATTCAGGTCAGGAGTCTTCTCAAACATGTGAAGTTTGGGGCAGATTGGACATTGTATGTCTGAGTTATAGCAACTTCCTTTCTCAGGGCAAAACATCGAAATCCGAAGACCAATTTTGACCCAGGAAAAACCCGAAACCTCAAGATCTTCGCAATTTAACATCGCAAAGGCCTTTAGATTACACTGACAAAGTTTGGTGTTGATCTGAATAAATCTCTAGGAGGAGTTCGTTAAAGTACAACCCCTGAAAATGGCAAAAACGACACAAATTTTGCAGAGAAAATTAAAAATAACTGACTTCGTGTTGGGATTCGAATTTCGTACCAAGAGACTTTTTTGTAGGTATTGGTGTGTTAAATGTATGTACCGATTTTTGTACATGTACGTGAAACGTAGCTCGAGGCGCACTCCGTTGAAAATGTTTAGGTGGCACTATCGAGGCATTTTGCCACACCCAATGGAATATTGGCCTTCAATGTGTTCAGGCCAGGACTCTCTTATCGATAATGTGAAGTTTGGGCAAGATCGGGACATTTTATGCCTGAGTTACAATAACTTTTATTCCCATGGCGAGACATGGAACTTTGTGACGGCGCCATGGACACGCCCTTTAACGAAAACTCAAGATCTTCACAATTTAACATCGCACAGGCCTTTAGAATAGAGTGACTGAAAAAAAAAACATTTATGTCATAAAATTTCTCGGGGTAGTTTGTTACAGTGTAAAATATGTCACTTCCTGTTTGCCAGTAGGTGGCGCTATGACTATAACTGAATATGGGCATATCAATCTGTTCAGGTCAGGAGTCTTATCAAACATGTGAAGTTTGTGGCAGATTGGACATTGTATGTCTGAGTTATAGCAAATTCATCTAAATTCGTCAGGCCGCCACGGACACACCCTTCAACGAAAACTCAAGATCTTCGCAATTTAACATCGCAAAGGCCTTTAGATTAGGCATACCAAATTTGGTGTTGATCTGAATAAATCTCTAGGAGGAGTTCGTTAAAATACAAGGCATGCAAATGACAAAAATGATGCAAAATTTGCTCATAAAATTAAAAATAACCGACTTCCTGTTGGGTTTCGGATATTGCTCCAAGTGTCTTTTTTGTAGGTACTGATGCTTTACATGTGTGTGCCAATTTTCGTGCATGTACGTGAAACACAGCTCGAGGGCTGTTGATTTTTTTACGGTAGGTGGCGCTGTCGAGCCATTTTGCCACACCCTCTTCTGAAACCTATATCAGACGTAAATTTTCACCAGGTCTGACGCATGTGCAAAGTTTCAGGACTTTTCGAGCATGTTTAGGCCCTCAAAAATGCGATTCATTTTGGAGAAGAAGAAGAAGAAGAATTAGTTTTGGAAGAAGAAGAAGAAGAAGAAGAAGAATAATAATAATAATAATAAACAAAGCAGATACACTAGAGGGTCCCTCACACCATCGGTGCTCGGGCCCTAATTATCAATATTACACATACAATTATAGTACAATAACAATGGACACTGAACAAATACAGACATGAGTGCATCTAAATCTATTTATTTGTGATTTTAATATCAATACCCCATGTCCAATCTCAAGACTTTGACATTGACTTAAAAACTTTCTCAGGAGCTGGAGCCATAACTGGAGTGGACTCAGGGGCTGGAGCCAAGACTGCCACTGTCCTCTCAGTGGGCTTGAAAATTATATCTTCCTCTGAAGCAGGCTCTGGAACAACTTCCTCTGTAGTGGTCTGTTGTACGCAAAGATGGCAGCGCGCATTGACACAGCAGCTTCTATGGCTCCAGTTAATGGTGCTACTTTTGTGTAAATGCTTGTTGTAGTAACTGTAATCGAGGCTTTAGCTCGGTTAGTCTCTCTCACTGTTACAACCGTGGAACCACTTATGGCTCTGGGCTCAAAGAACAACGCTGGAATACCAGAATCAATAAGAGAATTACAACATGGCCTAGGATCACTAAGTGGACAAAAGCTCACCATGGTGTAGCGCGATCCATCTATCCAGGGACGGAGGCACTGCAAGCGGTGTGAGAGAAACTGGAAGCGAGGCAAACGAGCCGGTGTCCGCCGGAGGCTTAAAGCTAATCAAAGCCCACCAGCACTCACGTCAGTACTACTGCCTAACGTACGCTCTCTGGATAATAAAATGGATCTCCTAAGATGACCACCCAGTCTGAAACTAAGAACCGCTGTGTGTTTATCTTTACGGAAACATGGCTGCAGAGCAACAACCCCGACACAGCCATCCAGCTACAGGGGCTAACATTGTTCCATGTGGATAGGATCACTGAGACCTCCAGTAAGAACTGAGGTGGCAGACTCTGTGTTTATATAAACAGTGACTGGTGTGTTAATACCTCGGCAATCGCTATCCACTGCTCGCCACAGATAGAGTTTTTGGTGGTGAAATGCCAACTGTTTTCCTACCGTGGGAATTCACAGCTATTATCATAATAGCAGTTTACATCTCTCCCAGTGCTAACGCTAGTACCAATGCTAATGAGGCACTGCTTCATGACGCCATCAGTGAGCAACAAACAGCCCACCCAGACGTCTTTTTCAATGTTGCAGGGGATTTCAACCATGCAAACTTGAAAACTGTTTGCACCAAAGTTCCACTAGCATAACAATTTTTGCCACAAGAGTTGACAATATTCTGGATTTGTTTTTACACAAACATCCCTGACTCATACAAAGCCATCCCCGCCCCCATCTGGGACTATCAGACCACCACTGTGTGCTGCTCTTCCCAGCATACAGGCCACTGCTGAAATGCTCCAGGCCAGTAAGCAGGACCATCAAAGTCTGGAAAGAAGGAGCCACTTCAGCCTTACAAGACTGCTAGGAGAGCACGGACTAAAACATGTTCAGGAAAGCTGCCACCTATGACCAGCATGTCTGTTTGGAAGAATATACAACTCTGTGACTGGGTACATAGAGAAGTGCATTGAGGTTGTCACTGGTGAAAAATCCATAATTATGCATGCCAACCAGAAGCCGTGGCTAACAGCTGAGCTCCATGCAATGCTCAGGCAGAGGGATGCTGCCTTCAAACTGGGGGAGGAAGGGCCTCTCAGGTCAGCAAGAGCTCAGCTTTCCAAGGCCATCAGGAAAGCAAAACGCCAGTATGTACAGAAAATTAACAACCACTTCTATGATACTAAGGATGTGGCAGGGCATCCAGGCCCTAACAGATTATAAAATCACACCACATGCCAACAACAGTGGCACCCACCTCCCTGGCTTGTTGAATGATTTCTATGCATGGTTTAAAGCTCTGAATGACACACAGGCACTTAAATCCATGCCCACTCCTGAGGAGCAGGTGCTCTGTCTGGCTTCAGCTGACGTAAGGAGGACGTTATCTAGAGTCAGTCCACGGAAAGCTGCAGGCCCAGACAACATTCCAGGTAGAGTGCTGAGGGACTGTGCTGACCAGTTAGCAGATGTCTTGACTGACATCTTTAACATCTCCCTGAGCCAGGCTGTGGTCCTTGCGTGCTTCAAAAAGACTACCATCTTGCCTAAGAAGTCAACGGTGACATGTCTCAATGATTATCACCCTGTAACACTGACTCCCATCACAATGAAGTGCTTTGAACGTCTGGTCAAAAAACACATCCACTCCACTTTGCCCTTTTCACTAGACCCTCTACAATTTGCCTTATTCCACATCAACTAGTGCGTAAACTCTCTCTACTGTGTCTCAACTCGCCACTTTGCAACTGGATTCTAAACCACAGTCAGTGCGCATGGGTGGCAGAACATCAGGCACCATCACATTAAGCACAGGTGCCCCTCAAGGCTGTGTTCGAAGTCCACTGCTGTTTATGCTGCTCACCCATGACTGCACAGCCAAGTCAGAATCCAACCTTGTTGTCAAGTTTGCTGATGATACAACAGTAGTGGGTCTCATCAGAAATGATATCAAAACACCTTACAGAGAGGAGGTGGAACAACTGGTGAGCTGGTGCTACAGCAACAATCGGTCTCTTAATGTGGACAAGATGAAAGAGATCGTTGTGGATTTCTGGAGAAGTTTAACTGATCATCCTCTCCTGTTCATCAGCTCTGTTGTAGAGAGTTTCTTGGTGTGCACATCTCTGATGACCTTACCTGGTCCATCAACACCAACTCCACTGTGAAGAAGGCACAACAACGTCTTCACTTCCTGTGGAAGCTGAAGAAAACCAGCCTCCCACCACTCATCCTTACCACCTTCTACAGAGTTCGGAAACTGTAAAACAGCAGAACGCAAGACCCTCCAGCGCATAGTGAGGACAGCTAAGAGGATCATAGGGGTCTCCCTCCCCTTGATCCAGGACATCTATCAGGCACGCTGTGTACCGCAGAGCCTCCCCCAATGTGAAAGATTCATCTCACCCCTCCCACCATCTGTTTGACCCTCTGCCATCAGGCAGAAGACCACACAGCATCAGGACCCACACGGCAAGATTCTGCAACAGCTTTTTTTCACCCAGGCTTTCAGAATCCTGAATAGCTGATACCACCCAGCATCCTACTCCCATCATAAACTGCCTTTCTACCCCATGTCTACAGGAAAAAAAAAAAAAAAAAAAACTCCAATGGACATCATACATCTGCACTTTGTACTTTCACTTAGCTTTGCACTATAGACACTCTTGCACAATGATCAGTTTACATACATCTGCACTTAACTCACCCAATGTGCACTAAAGACATTCTGTGCAAATGCACATATACTAACATAATATCTGCTCTGACCTACCTCAGTTGTGCACAATCACTTTATTCTTACACTTCTAACATTTCTTCACATTCCTAAAATTTCACATTTCTACCTCATTCAACACTTCTGCCTTGTTATAATTATTGTGCTCATCTTGTTGATTGCTCATATATTTAAATCATGTCTAATTCCTGTTGTCATGAACGTGTGTATACTTGTTTTGTCAGTGTCTTTGCACCTTGGTCCATCAGAAATGACATAGTGTTCTTCTGTATACTCTGTATGTGGAAGAATGACAATGAAGTTGAGTTGAGTCTCTTGGGGCTCTTGTCATGGAGCGGAGTCTTGGGCTTCACTTTCAGGAATTTCATACATGGTGGTCACCTTAAGTTGGGCAAAAGATTCTTCTGTGGACTTGATAAGACCGGCAAGAGATTCAGAAAAGGCCTCTGCAGCCGTGACAATAGGCTGCTTAGGAACAGCCCAGAGAAGGACTCTGATCATGTAGAAATAGTCCAGGGCATGACGTAAATGGCCCTTTTCACTAGACTAGATTCTTCTGGCACAATTGGACTTGACAAGGAGGGACAGGGACTCAAGATAAACAGGAGCATACTCAGCTGATTCTGGAGAGACAGAGGTTGACCTGGCAGACTCAGAAGTAGCTGGAGCTGACTTGACTGAGAGGTGACTGTGGTTGACTTGATTGGCTCTTTAATCATGGAAGTGGATGTGACTGAATTGTGGATGACAGAAGTTGACTCAGACATAGAATTGATTGGAACTGACTTGAAATGCCTGGGAGATGACAGCAGTTGCTTCTACTGGTTAGGGGGAAACAAAAGCAATCTCAACAGACTCTGGGGTGTATGTAATAGACTGGACCACCCACTTCTTTCTTGACCTTTGTTTGCTAGTGGGAGTCAGTGGTGGATCTTTGACTGAGGTAGGGTGGAGTGATCACTACATGCTGACTCAGGGTGGCTAGAACTGACTTGATTGACTCAGGGACAATTGACTTGGAATTGATTTTGACTTGAAATAGGAAGAGCTGTAGCAGACTTGACAGACTCTGGGGTGCGCTTAACTTGACTGATTCAGAAATGACTACAATTGACTTGATGGATTCGAAGCAGATGCAGTGGTCTGGGCTGCCCTCTCCCTTCTTGCCCTTCGCTGCTGGGTAGGAGTCAGAAGAGGATCTGGGGTCTTGACTTGACAAAGGAGTTTTGGACAGAGTGGTCGCTGCATGCTGACTTGGGTTGGGGAGACATTCCCAACCAGATGCAGTGACCAAGATATCTAAAGTCCCAGAAATTCAAAATCTTAAGACCATCCATCTCCCACTTAGGCGGGGGGTCATCTAAGCAGTAATTAAAGATGTCCTTGAGGGTGGTGTTGTCATAATTAAGCCCCACAGACAATGTCCAGAAAAACTGGGCAAAAGCCCCTACACACAGCCCTGTTGGCAAAGGGCCACTAGCCCACACTGGTGGGCCAGTCTCTCCTGAGCATTAGTGGGTGGTAGGATTCTGAAGCTCATTCTGTTGAATCCAGTTCTGGGCCAGTTCGTTCTGTCAGGGATTCTGTGAGAGAGGACTTAAATGCAAAAGGAGTGATCACGAGATTACTAACAATACTGCTGACAAGACAGGAGAAGGTGGGGAGGGGGTGAACACAGTCCCAACAATAAGCAGGGAAGAGGCTTTGTAGAGAGGCAGGCTGAGAGAGGCCGTTGAGTCCAGCCCTGGATGACAGTAGGCCAGTGAACAATAATGGCAGTGCAGAAGGAAGCCGGAGGTTAGCAGTATGGCCGGACAGGATCACAAAGCACAAGCCACTACACACTCATGTTCTCACAGGCACGGCACAGGTCTTGCTGCTTGGCAGATACAGCGAGTAGCCAGGGAGCTCAGTCTGGACAGGACAGGACAGGTCTGGACAGGACAGGACAAAAGACTGCACAGGACAAGACACAACACAAAACAAGACAGATGGTGGTAACAAAACCAAGTAATAAATAGGAAATCTATAACTAAAGTAGAAAAACACTAAATAATACTTAATTAGAGCAATGATACAAAGGAACAAACCAAGACTAGAATAACAGGAAGAACTAGCTTAACAATACATTACAAATTATTGTGACAAGGGAGACAACTGTAGCACAGTAAATAGTTAGAATGTTTGTTAAACAAACTGGCAACACAACAGGGAATAGAGGCACAATATAAAGGGATCTGAGAACATGAGGAACACATGACAAAACTCAGACAAATAAGGACTCATCGCAGATTAAATAAGGGCACTGAAATGGGAAACAAGTAGGCAGGACAAGAGGAGCACATGCCAAACACAAACAAAGAGAGAGCCATGCTGTTCAAACACAAACAAGGACACATTGAACAAAGACAACACAGACAGTACTGGAGAACGCTGACAACATCTATAATTACACTGATTACCAGGTAAGTGTTGATTCTACCTCTACACCTTAACCCACCCTGAAACCTGACCAGACCACCAAACCTGTTCCTAACCTTAACTGTATCCCCCTCAATAGCAGAAAAGTGTTTGCAATTCAACATGAACACAACAGGGACATTGTACATCAAGATTATTACTACATTTACATTACATTTTTACATTTACGCATTTAGCAGACGCTTTTATCCAAAGCGACTTACAGTGCATTCAGGCTATATATTTTTTTACCAGTATGTGTGTTCCCTGGGAATCGAACCCAGAACAACAACCTTTTGTGCTGCTAACGCATTGGGCTAGCCACAGGAACACTAACTATTTCTTTATTAATTTGTTTAAAAAACATAGTAATTAAAGACACCTAATATAAAGTGGGCCCATATTTATTTCCCATAGGAATTTTAGAAGAAAAAAATTTTAGACACTGTTGATGCTAAATTGAGAGCTATATGGGAAATTATTTATCAAGTCTTCTGAGCTTAGGAAAAGTAACCTCTCTGAGCAAAATTAGTTTCTTCTGGATATGGCCACATACAGTGGCAGAATACAGTGGTCAGTCATGTTTAAGAGGGCTAAATATGGCCTAGTCACATACAGTTTTTGGTTGTAATAACAACTACATTCTATCACCAAACTGACCTTGAAATTTTAGGACACACAGCTGCAATTTTCAACGTGAATTCAGTCAACCTGAACTGTCAAACTGTCAGTCACATCATATAGTCAGACACTGCACACTTAACTTGTATGTGGTGTGTGTGTTTTCATGTGAGGTCAGAGACAGAAATACTCTCTGAGATGTGTGTCTTCCAAAGGTTTCATGTCTAATCTCTGTTTTTCTTTAGAGCGAATTCTTCCATCAATTTTGTAGTCTGGGCTACACTCCTCACACAATTAAGCTAAAAATAAAGCAGCTGACAGATAATTAAGCTTTTACTGATAAACCTGTGCCTTGATTTCACTCATTTATTAACTAGACCTTCCAGATGTTGCTTGTGTGTTCATAATCTATTACAATTGCTATATGATTAGGGTTTAGTATTAAACTATGGAGCCAAAAAAGCAAGTTCACACTGCCACAATGAACTTCAACAAACACAGTAAACATATAAATAAATAGACATAGATTTAAAGGGGGAGGGGTACTGTACTTAGAGAGCACAATATAATTGAGATTTAGGGTTGCCTCTTTTGACTTGAGCCTATAGAAACCACCAAGAACTGTAAATATAAAAATTTAGTTTCTTGCTCCTCTCTTTTGTAAAAGTGCATCACCTGTGCCCTGATGTGAGGCATTGCTGTGCGGGTGTTAAACTTGCTCAGCTCTGGAACAATTAAATTTTATTTTTGTTGAGTTGTCTGTGACCACTGGCAGAGAGCATTGTTATGATGGTTGTCATAACAACATGTAAACATTCAAACCTCCTTGCTGCCCTTGATGCACTTTGTCTTCGGAGGGTGCACTTGAAATCAATAGAGGGAAGCACTGCTGTAATCATGTCCACAGTTACTTGTGCTTTTTATTTGGTGCCTATAAGCTCTTGAAAATACATTGAAACTTTGGAATTGAGCCAGTGCCAGTCCACTGTGCTGTTTTGTTTTGTGACAAAAAAATGTGATGGGGTGGTGAAATTGAAATGAATAAAGTGGAAAAGACAAATAAACAAACCATGATCAAACTTTTTACATATGGAAGAATACAAACTTGCAAATGCATTTAAGGATAACAAATTAGAGAATGTGAACTGAAAACAGCCTTTTGCTTTTCTCCTGATCTGGCAGCCTTAAATATGCTAACATAAGTAGAGGAACAGAGTACTCATATCTTTTTTCAAAAGAGTCTTCAGACTAACTCTCTTTCTTTATAACATGAAAAGAGTGCTGACTGCCAATTTATGCATCTTGTGTAGCACCCTATGTTATTCTTGCACCAAGCTTGACAATAATATCAGTCTAATCAGGAACTTTAGTGACTGCAATATATTTTGCTGTTTCAGATTGTCACACCATAAGCACCAATTTTGATTTATATATTTATTTATTTTTAATGAGGACCTGTCATATCTAAAAAACAGTTCATCTTCTTGGGCAAAGTTGCAGTAAACCCCGTTAAGTTAAGAAGATCTTTTGTTATAATTGTGAAGGGAATCATGGTGATTTCTACACTCTCCTGTTTAAACAGATACAATTATTCATAATGCAATTTTGAATGTAAAAAAGGACAAAGAGAAACTTGAAAATGAGGGCTTAAATATTAACCAGAACAAAGGAAGAACCAAACTAGACACACCTGAACTCAGGACTTGAAATGTAATCAGCAGCAATAGCAGAAAGCTGAACTACCCAAACTAGAAAAACTGAGACTAAAAGGGAACAAGACATGAACACTAATCAAAAACTTTAAACGGACTGAAAACATGACAGTGTCATGGTGGGGCATTGATGCTTACTTTCAGTGTTTGGAAAGTACTTTTAAAAAATAATGCATTGCAATATTCCATTACTCCCTAAAAAAAGTAATAATTGCATTACTTAGTTACTGTTTATGGAAAGTAATGCGTTACGTTACTTTTTTCTCATCTGGGCTGAGCTTTTTTGTTTGTTTTTAATATAAAAAGTTTATTTTTGACAAATGTAAGTCCTTTCACACCAAAAGTGAAATGATATAAGCTTCGGGCTGAAGGAAATGTAAATTCACATCTGGACAGTAGAGGTTGCAGCTCAAATAATCCTTTCATCTGTGTTGCCATCTGGATTGCATGAAGAATATGACGCAAGAGAAGAAAGTTCAACACTTTCCCTCTTGATCACAAAACAAACAAACAAATAAACAAACAAAAAACACAAATGTTATGTTTATCTTAAATCAATTTTGCTCATTAGTATGGTTAAATTGGATCACTGAAGGTCAGCAGAAAAGACACTGGTTAATAAAATGGGATTAAATACAAAAAGGATATGTGTGTTACTTAACATATTTTATTATTGCCCGATTTGCGTCATTTTTTAAGTTTGCATTTCACTGTTTTCATTTATTTTGAGGAATATACTGAATCTGTTTTTGTGCAAGTGAGATGAGTAACTGCATGTTCACATTTAGTCTAGATCTACAGTAACATCATGTTCAAATAGCACACACAACACTTCTGCACTCACTCCTGATTTCTATCAACACGAAGACAGGAGAGCTGTCAGTCAATACATGGTTAAAGTAACTCAGATATATTCTTGTAAATTAAAAAGTAATGGGTTATGTTACTACTTATTTACTATAATGTGTTACCCCCAACACAGCTTAATTCTATTCCAAAGATGTTATCCTTAAATATTATAAATTGTACTGATTATATACAGCTGGATAAAACAAAAACTGTGTCCATCTTCATTTCTGTCATGATCATGGGGCTTGTTCTTCGTACCTCACTTAACCTGGCATACACATAATACACTATCGCATTTCTATAATTTAAATCCATTAAAGGATTGTTATGCTGCATTAATCAGGTCAACTGGAACCGGGAACACTTCCCATAACATCCGATGTACTCGCTACATCATAAGAAGAATCGCATCTATGCTAATATTTGTCTCATTCATTCTTATTCCTAGTTCACCGTAGCCACCCAGATCCAGTCCATATCCAGATCAGATCGTGGATCAGCACCTAGAGACGACCTCTACAGCCCTAAATGTCAGCGGAGGTCATGTCAAACTAGAGGAACTCTAAAGATAGATCCCTTGCGAAGACCTCGATGACCATCGGCACAAGACCATGGGAATAAGACAAGTCCTCTACCTGTGTTGCCATGCTGATTTCGTCTGGCCTGAGGAAAACTGACCCGGCCTCCCGACTGAGCCTGGTTTCACCCAAGTTTTTTTCTCCTGTCACCGATGGAGTTTTGGCTTATTTAGTTGTGGACACTTGACTGATTGCACAGACACTATTGGAAGAGAACTGAACCTGGATGATGACATCACTGAATCATCAATGAACTGACTTTAACTGGAAACATGACTCTTTGTTATTGTCCTCTTGCATTATTAACAATATATGCCAGCAAAACTATATTCCTGTTTTGACACTGTAAAGCTGCTTTGACACAATCAGTATTGGATAAAGCACTACATAAATAAAGGTGAATTGACTTGTTTATTGAAAGCAACTAGCTGAAATAAAATATAATATAATTGGAATATGCATCCATATATGCATCCATTCACAGCATAATGAACACATGAAATCACACACATAAAATCGTAATTACAACTTCTGAGCTCATAAGTAGGAAATTCTCAAGCGGCAGAGGAGGAAGGAAATAATTAGAGGTTTGATCTTTGCCATCTGACATCTGTGTAGCATTCAACAGCTTCAACTGTGCAGCTTCCCTGCCACATCAGACTGTGTGTGCATTTGCACTGGCTGTGTTTAATTCTAATGATGTAATAGTTTTAGATGGGTTTGTTGACCTTGCTGTTGTCTGAACACAGCAGAACTGTAACCCAGCAGTCTGACTTGTGTTGGCTATGATATGTTGAAATACTACACTGACGCTCCGACCTGTGACAATACTACACATATATATAAAAAAAAAATAATTTATTCCTGTGATGCAAAGCTGAATTATCAGCATCATTACTCCAGCCTTCAGTGTCACATGTAACATCCAGTCTATCACATGATCATTTAGAAATCATTCTAATATTCTGATTTATTATGAGTGTTGGAAACAGTTTCTGCTGTCTAATATATTTGATGAATAAAAGGTTAAAAATAACTGCATTTATTCAAAATAATAAAAAATATATATTTTCTTTACTATCACTTTTTTATCAATTTAACACATCCTTGCTGAATAAAAGTATTGATTTTATTTAAAAAAAAAGAAAGAAAAAAAATTACTGACCCCAAATTACTGGACCAGTAGTGTATATTGTTATTACAAAATATTAATATTTTAAAAACATAGCTTCTTTTTTTTTTTTTTTATTACTTTTTTATTCATCAAAGTATCCTAAAAAAGTATCACATGTTCTTAAAAAATATTAAGCAGCAGAACTGTTTCCAACTTTGATAATGAATCATCATATTAGAATGATTTCTAAAGGATCGTGTGATAATGATCCTAAAAATCAGCTTTGCATCACAGAAATAAATGATAATTTTAAAAGTATAATAAATGTAAAAACAATTATTTTAAATTGTAATAATATTTCACAATATTACTGTTTTTTCTGTATTTTGATCAAATAAATGCAGGCTTGATGAGCAGAAGAAACTTCTTTCAAAAACATTAAAATATAGTAATGTTTCCAAACATTTGACCTGTACTGTATATATATATATACACAAACACAGGGCAAACAAAAACGCACACTTAGCTCTGCTCTGTAAACAGTGGTATTATAAAATATGCTTTAGTTTCTATAGTATTTTTCAGTCTGGTCCAGCTAATGCATTTATACATTTAAGAGTAAAAAAAATGCAACGCCTCAATGAAAATTGTCTGTTTTAACTGTAGGGTGAGACTAAAGCCACCAAATTCAGCATTTTCCTCTTATTTTATATGAGCTGATTTCCTCCTCCCGTTAATGTGCTTAAAATACACCTGCAGAACAAATAATATTGGAGGAAATAATCCATCTTGTTTATGCTTTTTTTTAATCAACACATTAAGTACTGAATGAAATGTAACATTTATCTTGTCTTTTCCATTAACTGAGCTTGTTACAGTACATTTTAGGATGTAGCTGAAATGAGGTGTCTTAGGGCGCAGCATAATTCAAATGCATGAGCTTGCTATGTTGGGAGCTCACAAGTTTTTGGAACTTTTCATTGCATTATGTGATTTTATTGATGTGGAGTATTGATGTACAATAGAACTGTTCAGGTATTAATTCATTTGATCTCATTGCTTAACACCTAATTATGTCTGATCTAGGATCACAGAATAGCTATTACACACATCAGACACTCTGGCCAGACTTTTCAATGTACAGCAGCTTATCCTCATTGAAATTCAGAGATAATCGCATACCTAGCATTTCCATGGCCTTGATTTGCATTTTCAGAGCTGTTGTTTGATTTCATTCATACTTAATTATTATAATATTTTTTTATATTATAAATTATTATAATTTTATGAATTATATGTTAAAAAAATTTATTTTTTAATTTTTTTTATTTTTTTTTATTTTATGTTTTATTAATAATTTGATAATTATATTTTATTGGATTATTTTATGTTTTTGTATATTTGTTTAATTACACAAAACTGTATAATTGCCTGTTGTACCAGACAAGAGATAAGCACATACATTTGTTTCATGTGTCTTTTAATCATTATTTTTTAATGCAAACAGTTTTCTTTTAAAGTTATAGTTAAAATTTATGTTAGACTTGAGGGGCTTTTACATGACTTGCGTCCCTTGCCTATTGCATCACGGAAGGGCGTTGCTAGGTAACAAGAAGGTGAGGTGCACACAGTCAATGCTGAACAAAGAGAAAGCTAGAAAAAATATTTATTTGAGCATCTCTCAAAAAGAAAGTAAAAAGATGTTAATGAGTTAACAAACATTAGTGTATCTCTGTAATCTCTCTATTCTGATTTTTGTTCTATATATATGTTCCTTTGAACTGACAAATGACTTGATGCATAACATGGTAAGATGTTATTTGAACATTTTATTTTTTTAGAACTGAATAGATTTATGTATTTGTATCATAATATGTGGCTTTTTTGATCAAAATAAATATTCACTCTTCATAAACTACATGACTGACACCGCTATTGGTCATATCCTGTTAACTATGCTGTTGTCTTCCTTGATTATGTGCATATTTGTTCACATATTTTACTTGCCCTTTTCAAAAAAAAAAAAAAAAAAACATTTTTACCCAGACTTTGCCTTTCCACCCTTACTTACCATGCTCCTCCCTCACCTGTTAGTGTTCATTCAGATTAGAATGACACACTGATCTGCCTTTTTTCACTCCATCAAGAGACACAGTCCAGCTTTGGATATAAGGCTTGCATGGAATGACGTGAGATGGAGTAGGGGTGGGCGACGGACCCTGAGCTTGTAATTCAGTTCTCTCAGACCCCATCTGCCAGGAGGCTGTTTCTATCAAGTGTGCACTGGTGGCCCTGAAAGAGCTCTGGCACTCTATCATAGAAGAGCTGAAAATGGAGTGAGAATGGTGCAGCAGAGAAGAGCTAGTCTAATCCCAGCCACAGAGAAAGAGAGAAATAGACAGTAGTAATAGGACTGAGAGAGTCTTCGGCTGAGTGGAGAATGACTGAGAGAGTAAATCACAGAGGGGAAGATGCACTGTATTTGGCAAGGTGACAAAATGGGTTAATGATTAAATCAAAATATGTCCAGCATGAGGGAAACATGGTTTAAAAATCTAGTCTAATGTTCATGATTAATTTGTGATTAATATAATTATAACATTATAATTAAGCGATGAAATTGAGGCATGAATCATACTTGATGCTGCTGTACAGTTGCTGTCTTTTTATTTATTTAATTTCTTAAAAGTTGGAATTCTAGCATTTTTCCTTTTACAGGTAAAAAAAAAAAAAAAGAAACAAAAAGTTTTAAATCCACAATGACGGTGCAGTGCAATGACAAATAGATATGGTATTAAAAAAAAAAAAGGAAAAAAAGTCAAATGTATGTCAAAAATAAATGAGGACAAATGCTAAGGGAATATGTAGCTACAGTATGTATACACATACACAATGTCCTCCGCTAATATTGGCACCCTTTGTAAATATGAGCAAAGGTGGCTGTGAAAATAAATCTGTATCGTTTATCCTTTTGATCTTTTATTCAAAAATTTCACAGAATTCTAAACTATTATCTAAGTAAAACAATGGGGGAAGAACTCATTATGAAACAAATGTTTTTCTCTAGTTCACTTTGACCACACTTATTAGCATTATTGCTCTAGTTCACTTTGACCACACTTCCTTTTCCCAAGATAACAGTTTTCTCCTGTTAATGCCTGATGAGTTTGGAGAACACCTGACAAGAGATCAGACACCATTCCTTCGTAGAGAATCTTTCAGGTTCATGTTGGTGCTTCTTCTCTTCAGTTCACCACACCCATTTTCTACAGGGTTCAGGTCAGGGAACTGCCTGACTGCCATGGCAGAAGATTCATTTTGTGCTCAGTGACACATTTCTTCTTTTCAGTTAACTGCATGAATTTTATGGAGGGTTATTGTTTTGACCACGGACCATTATAAGATTTCTAAATGAAGTAGACAGGTTTAAATTCTTTACCTGTTGGTATTTGATAGAATCCATGATGCCATGTATCTGAATAAGTTGTCCAGGACTTCCAGCAGAAAAATGGGCCCACAACATTTAAGATCCAGCAGTACTGTATATTTAACAGTGGGAATGGGATACCTTTATTCCTGTTTGCACCAAAAACCATCTGGTGGGTTTGCTGCCAAAAAGCTTTTTTGTTTTTGTTTCATCTGACCTTAGAAGCCAGTTCCATTTGAATTTCCAGTCGTGTCTGACAACTGAATATGCTTGATTTTTTTTATTTTTTTGGATGAGCAATTTTTCTTGAAACCCTCCTGAGCATGTGATGTGGGGGCTGTTTGATATATATAATTATATTCTTAGCCTTTAGGCCCAAGACTCTTTAGGGTTTTAGGACCAAGACTAAACTAATCTCTGCAGTTCTCCAGCTGTGATCCTTGGAGATTCTTTGGGCACTCAAACTCTCCTCCTCACCATGGCCTGACTGCCATGGCAGAAGATTCATTTTGTGCTCAGTGACCTCTTTTCTCTTTCTCTGTAGTGCACACTTCCTGTCAGAGAGGCAGAGAGGGGAAGTGACTTGGTTTCTTCTCAGGGATAAGGCCATTTTGTTGATCTTGTGTTCCCCTAATACCCACATGTCTTACTTAGTGCCCCTTCCTTTACTGGCAAGTCTCTCTCTCCTTCTCTTGTTGAGTGCTTGCTGAAAACCATCCATCACAACTGGCTCCCCTGAAGCAGCGTTGCTTTAGCTCCTGGTGGGAGAAGAGTTGCGTGATTGACAAGATTAACTATGAGTCTCTTCTCCACACACCCTGCTGAAGTACCCGGGAGAGAGCAAGACAACTGGTCTCTGGAGTCTTTGTCTGTCTCTGTTGGCCTCTCTCCTCTTGCTTAGAGCTCTCATAACGCAAGACACTCTCTCCATGACTCACTGTAATTTAATAGCTGCTCGTGTGACATACACTAGGAATGTTAGGCTAGATCAATGCTGTGACTACACCACAGACAGCATGCGTACCTCAGAGCACAGCAAGCTTGATTCCCCTCAGACTACAAACCGTTTATCATAAATTAATATTAATATTCCCCTAACAGAACAGACTACTTGACAGCATCAAGTTGCTTTAAAACCAGATACTCCATGGAGACGACCTTACTGTCCTTTATGGAAACTCTCTGGCTGGTCAGAGCAAACTTCAAATCATCTGTCACTATTCAGCTGGACCTGTCTGCTGCCTTTGACACTGTAAACCACCAGATGCTTCTGTCTAAGATTTCTGATTTGAACATTGTAGGTGTGGTTCTTTGATGGCTTATAGTATCTCACAGGCAGATCTTTTGAGGTTTCATGGAAGGAAGGCTGTTTGAGATACATCAGCTAATCACTGGGGTGCCTCAGGGTTCAGTGCTCCTCTCATTTTCTCCATATACAACCTTGCTTGTAATGATCATAAAGGCACATGGCTTCACTTCTACTACCACTGCTATGCATCTGATACACAGCTGTCATTTAAGCTTGTAATGGTAATTGGCTTCACTTCTACTACCACTGCTATGCATCTGATACTTTAGAGTCAGCCGAGTTGCCATGACCCACTTTTATAGGTCAACTATTGAAAGCGTGCTCACTTTTTCCATGCTTGTCTGGTTCGGTCACACAACCGCTCAGGACATAACTAGGATGGAAAGAGATGCTTGTCTGGTTCGGTCAATTATAGGCTGTGGTCTTAATTAGCTTTCTTCACTTTTCTCCACCAGAATAATCAGAAAGGCTAAAAACATCATAGCGGACCACTCTCACTCTGCTCATTATCTCTTTAATCTCCTTCCATCAGGAAGAAGATATAGGAGTATTAAGACTTCTACATCACGTTTCAGAGACAGCACTTACCTCTGGCTATTAGATATCTGAACCTGCACTGACTGCTAGCAGCACTTTACTAACTGTATGCACTGTGCACTTTCTCTGCCGAGGGGTATTGTCTTTTTTCTGCCGTGTGTTGGTCTAATGTCTTACTGGTTGCTGGGTATTGTTGGTGAACATCGTCTGGTTTTGTTTTTTTTTTTTTTTTTTTTTTTGTACTCATGATGTTTTGTCTTTTGGGTTATTTATGTCTGAGAGTTGTACCAAGACAAATTCCTATCAACTTGTTGACATGGCAATAAATTTATTGAATTGAATTGAATTGAATTGAATTAAATGAAGATGTGTCATCTCCAACTCAACCTTGCAAAGATAGAGCTCCTTGTAATCCCTTCAAATCCACAGTGGACCACAACACCACTGTTCAGATGGGGTCTACAACACTATCACTCTCTGTTTGATGGCCAACTTCCTGTCATAATATGCTATGCAGCTTCTCAGTAAAGCTCTCGTCATTTCAAGATTGGACTACTGCAATGATTTACTGGCCGGCTTCCAGCCAGCATGATTAAGCCTCAGCAGATGCTCCTCTCTGGTGGAATGAGCCGCCAAACTCCACCTGATGGTCCGAGATCAGCACTTTTCAGCTGAAGACACACCACTTCCAAGTTTTCTAAACATTTCTAAACATCACTTGTATACAGTGAATATTGGCTTTGCGACAAATTGCTTTTGTTTCTCTACTGTGTTGTAGGTCACTTTGGATAAAAGTGTGTTAGATGCATCTAAATGTAAAATGTTTATCTATGGGAGTTTGTTTTCTTGCTGGGTCTTTGTAAGTCATGTTTTATTCTCAAACATTTATTAAATGTCTATTCTGGACAGCTGGATGTTTTGATCACTGAAAATTGGATTTATGTCTTTTCACTTTTAAATGTTTACAAGGTGTTGCTTGGTAATTTAGCTTGATGATAGCTGATGATTTATTTATTTATTTATTTTCTGAAATGTACATTGTTTTCTTGCTTTCATAGTCATTCAACATATTGACCCTGATGCAATTATTTTTTTTACAGTCTTCCCACTGGTTCTGGCAGAAACTTTAGCGTCTGGTAGAAAATTTAATTGGATGCCTCTGTTCTATGCTTACTCTCCTGCAATATTCTTTTAAATGAGAGGCAGAAGTGAGAAGAATATCAGCTGAACCTATAAGAAAAAACATCCAAGTGGTTGCTAAAAAAGGCAGTGGTTGCTAACAAAAATGGTATATGTGCAACAAAGCTTTGAGGCGCTAATACACACTACCATGCTCCCCTTGCACCTGTGAAGATGCATTATGTACCAGGCTTATTGGTGCTGTATGATATTTATTATTTCATCTGATGCTGAAATATGTGTCCTGAGAAATCACACCTGTCTCTGTGACAACCCTGGACTATACTATTTTGTATTATGATGTATTATGAGTTGTGAGAATTTAAACCTATCTTAACTGAATCTGTCCTAACTCTTCATTGAGATGCAGCTTGCCACAGCAGTTCCAAAATGAACAAAAACCACCAAACTTTTTTAAATGTCCCAAAATGTCACTGATCTTCACTATTTTTTAGAGGAAGTTAACATACAAAAATTAAGCTTAAGTTATGCTAATACTGTTAATGTGTATATATATATATATATATATATATATATATATATATATAATATATATATATATATATATATATATATATATATATTTTTTTTTTTTTTACATTTATCCATACAAAATATCCATGTTTTAACATGCAGTTAGCATACTCAACATAACCATCTTCTTTTTGGCCACAAGTTCTCATCTACATTACACAATATGTCCTGTCTGGTAATACACCTGGGGAACAATTTTCTTTTTTATGCCTGATCAGTTTCTGGCAGTCTTTTGCAGATAGTGCAGACATCCAGCAATCACTGTATCCCGTGGGAAAACATGATCGTGTGTGGATAGTGATCTTATGATGAAAGGTATCCTATTAGGTTTTACATTGGACTTTTTTGTGACTACAGGTGTAATGTTACTGTAATGCATTCCAGTTGTGCTCAGAAGTCAGAAATTCTGAGTTCCCCTTTTTTTTTTTAATATAGGTCTTTTATGCGGATATTGGTGTAATTTTTGGTTGCAGTTTATCAGCTTTTATTTGTGAGTTATCTTATGTATTGACTATGGGGTAAACACATGACGTAAACCAATGACAGTCAATGCTAAACAGGATAAGAAGACAAATTAACATTAAGTAACGAGAACAGAACTAATAACAAGATAAGACAGTGAACCAATAATAAGCCTCTTATTAAGAAACCACTAGATCCTAGTGAACTGGCAAATTACAGACCCATTTCAAATCTTCCATTTATGTCTAAAATTTTTAAAAAGTTGTGTCTGCTCAACTGTGCTCCTTCCTGCAAAAAAAAGATCTCTATGAAGAATTTCAGTTGGGTTTCAGGCCCCACTAAAATGACAAATGACTTGCTTCTTGCGACAGACCAAGACTGCTTCTCATTGCTAGCTTTACTTGATCTTAGTGCTGCATTCGACACCATAGATCAAGGCATACTCATAGATAGAATACAAAACTATACAGGTATTCAAGGGCAGGCTTTAAGAAGATGGTTTAGATCCTACCTGTCCGATCCCCACCACTTTGTTTATTTAAATTGGGAGTCATCTCATTTATCGCCAGTAAAATTATGGAGTGCCACAAGGATCTGTCCTAGCTCATCTGCTATTTTCAATATACATGTTGCCCCTTGGTAATATTATTAGTACGGGATTAGTTTCCAGTGTTATGCTGATGATACTCAACTATATATCTCAACGAGACGAGATGAAACTTCTAAATTATCTAAGCTAACAGAGTGTGTTAAAAATGTAAAAGATTGGATGACCAATAATTGTTTCCAGTGTTATGCTGACGATACTCATTACTTTTTGGACCAGAAAACAGTACACAGAATCTTGTAGATAACAATTTGCAACTAGATGGATGTACTGTTACTTCCTCCTACCGTCAAAAATCTGGGTGTTATATTAGACAGCAACTTGTCTTTTGAAAACCATATTTCCCATGTTACAAAAAACAGCATTCTTCCATCTTAGAAACATTACCAAGCTACAAAACATGTTACCTGTTTCTGAAAAGCTTACCTGTTGCAGAAAAGCTAGTTCATGCATTCATGACCTCTAGACTGGACTATTGTAATGCACTGCTAGGTGGCTGTCCTTCAATAAACAAGCTACAGCTATTCCAAAAATGCAGCGACTAGATTCCTTACCAGGTCAAGAAAATATGATCACATTACCCCAATCTTACAGTCTCTGCACTGGCTACCTATTAAAGGGATAGTTCACCCAAATATTAAAAATTATGTCATTAATGACCCACATGTCGTTCCAAAAACCGTAAGACCTCCGTTCATCTTCGGAACACAGTTTAAGATATTTTAGATTTAGTCCGAGAGCTTTCTGTCCCTCCATTGAAAATGTATGTACGGTATACTGTCCACGCCAGAAAGGTATTAAAGACATTATCAAAGTAGTCCATGTGACATCAGAGGGTCCGTTAGAATTTGTTGAAGCATCAAAAATATATTTTGCTCCAAAAATAACAAAAATGACGACTTTATTCAGCATTTTTCTTCTCTTCCGGGTCTGTTGTGAGCGCGTTCACAACACAACACAACACAACAGCAGACGCTGCTGACGTGTTATCTTTGTTATTGGGCGCACCAGAGAATACGTCAGAAGCGTCGTACGTCAACAGTCACAGCAGTCGCGTTCACAACAGACCCGGAAGAGAAGAAAATGCTGAATAAAGTCGTCATTTTTTTGTTCTTTTTGGACCAAAATGTATTTTCGACACTTCAAAAAATTCTAACGGACCCTCTGATGTCACATGGACTACTTTGATGATGTTTTTATTGCCTTTCTGGACGTGGACAGTATACCGTACATACATTTTCAAAGGAGGGACAGAAAGCTCTCGGACTAAATCTAAAATATCTTAAACTGTCCTTTCTGGTGAACGGAGGGTCTTACGGGTTTGGAACGACATGAGGGTGAGTTATTAATAACATAATTTTAATATTTGGGTGAACTAACCCTTTAAGTTCCGTATTAGTTACAAAATATTATTACTTACCTATAAAAGGCCCTAAATGGTTTAGCTCCTGTGTTCCTAACTAGTCTTCTACCATGCTACAATCCATCACGCTCCCTAAGGTCACAAAACGCTGGACTTTTGGTAGTACCTAGGATAGTCCACTAAAGGAGGAAGAGCTTCTTCGCATTTGGCTCCCAAACTCTGGAATAGCCTTCCAGATAATGTTCGGGGTTCAGACACACTTTCTGTGTTTAAATCTAGATTAAAAACCATCTCTTTGGCCAAGCATTCAAATAATGCATGTCATAATTTTGTACTGCAGTTATATCTGATCAAATCCAAATTATTTTTCTTTAGCTTGGGTTAAACTAATTAATTTTACTTGGTTGAAACAGCAGCTAGATGATGCCAACCCCTCAGAGGACATCAGATGTTGCCAACCCTGAAACAACATACAGAACTACCACATTTTGCTGTAAGTTTGATTGAATCATATAATAGTTGCTTTTAATAGTGTTCATCGTCTGTTTGATTACGTCTTTAATTGATTTTTCCGTACATTTCTGCCACATGCACATAAACTGACAGTCGGCACTGATAAGCTACCTACTAAATATTGTAGAAACTTAATTTTCTGTAAAGTTGCTTTGCAACGATTTGTATCGTAAAAAAGCGCTATGCAAAACATACTTGAATTAGACTGAATGTTGAATCAAATGAAAACATGAAATGACAAACAAGCATAAAAGGCCTAGAAGGTCATGTGACATGACAAACAAGCGTAGAAGGCGTAGAAGGTCATGTGACTGAAGCCAATTAAAAATTACAGGCAGATGTAGTCTCATCACTGTCTGTTTCTGTCAGAAGATAGCAAAATGATTAAATAACTTTTAAATGACTAAATCACACTAACCAGATGACTACATCACAACAAGCTTGAGGTATATAACAGCAAATGTTATCTGAGTGAAATCTGTGACCTTTTGTGGGGCCATTGCAATGATGAAGCAGTTTCTCTTCTCTAGTGACCCCTTTTTTACTGAGAAAAAAAATTATGAAAACAGAGTTTTAAAATCACTTTTTACTTCATTACTTGTCTCACTACAGGAAAAAAAGAGTTTGTATGCATGGTCTAGATGTTCGTATTGCTGTGTACATATTTATGGCAAGTTTATTTTTTATAAAATCACGATATGTTATCGTGGAAAAATTGCGTACGCATGTTTCTATGCCCATTTTTTGTGCGGGTACGCAAGGTTTATAAATGAGCCCCCAGGTCCCACATGGCTTTGGTTGGTGAAAATGATTAAATAGTGGCTATTTGTACTGCACTCTCTATGTGTGAAGAAAATCATTCCTAACCTCATATTTTGGATTAAATGTTACTTTAAAAATTAACTGAATGTTCACTGAAAAGGATTTCCAAGCAAAAAAGTTTTCAAGCAGCAGTTACAAACTTAAGTCAGTCACACAAAAGGAAGAATGGAAAGATAAATAGCTAAACACATGGGATTAATTGATGTAGATTATATATTTTTTTTCCCTTTTATGACATAATGTCTTGTAAGGAGCAAAATATTGAGGCCCCTTCATACAGTTTGGATGTGTTTTAGTCTAATTAGTCAAGGATCCTAATTCATTTTATGACTAGTAGCTTATGATTCCATTATAATGTTGAAATTCAGACAAGTAATGATTTTACGTTTACATTATTATATGAAATCACCTACTACAGTCAGCCATTGAATAACTATGGGCCTAAAAATGCATAAGGTTCTATCAGGTACACTTTTTTTTATTATTATATAGATGTATTATTTTCTTCATTCTATTTATTTATTTGTATTTATTTATTTTTATTTAACTAACCCACCTCTAAGAATGAAAATACTTGCATATTCAATAATAAGTAAATAAATAAACAAACAAACAAACAAACAATCATGGGTTTAGCCTACACATGATAACTATTTAAATGAGCATGTTGATATGATACATTAAAAAAAACAAACAAAAAAAAAACATTATATTTAATGGTTTTTGTGAGTGTTGATCCATTTGACCTAATCAATATGTGCCTATTAATATATTTTATGTTTTTTTTATTTTTTTCATAAAATATAGTGTGAATATGTTTTTGTGAATTTATAAAACTACTTGTACCTTCACTGCAGTACTCCTTGTAGGCTACTTGTAAAACTGCTTACATGTTCCACCACTTTAAGACAAATGGATTTGTTATGTTTTGATAATCAAGAGATTATGATAACTTTAATGCATTTTTCTTCAACTTTAATGTGCAGATTGATCTGTTGAAAGCAGTTATTTTGAGTTAGATGCCAAAAGCTCTCCTCCTATTCAAATTTAACATTGAAGGGGGTGAATACAACACATTTGCTCACATTCAAATACAATAAAACTTTTTTTTTATAAAAACCTGGGGAAAACAAAAATTAATGCAGAAACATGTTCACATAGGACACTCTTAACATGACTGTAATGCATGAAAAACCATTACGAAAAATTTTGGACACAAATGGGATAAGGTTCTTCAATGGTTTAATTTTACAGAAAACAGTTTATCTTTCCGTAAAAATAATCTAAATCTGCCGCGCAGCAACATCCAACTAAAATTGCTACATCTTACATATTTTATCCATTCATGGTATTCATGGTATTCATTTATTTGTTTTTTATTTAAAAACCCCTCTTGATTGTTCTTAATGTATATACAAAATATCACAACTGTGCAAAGCCGATATGCAGTGTACAATATAATACATGTGTAAAAATGATGGCTAGAAGTCTAGGAGAATGGCTGCCAGAGTGCTGTGAAAGGCAGCAGTCTTTATCAGCTGCAAGTTGAAACTGTTTTGAAGTCTGTTTGATCTAGGTTAAAATGCTTCTGTACCATTTGCCAGACTTTAAGAGATCAGACAGCTTAAGACTGACTGGGCTCTGTGAAGATAGACTTGGGTCCTCCTTAGGCATCTGAGTTAAATGTCTTGTAAAGCTGGCAACTTATAGGGCCATGATGAACCGGTTGAATTCACCTGCAGTGTTTGGTGATCTGAGTGGGAGCTCCACAATTCAGAGAAATGATAACTTTGGTTAAAAGAGCTGGCGTGTGTGTAGTATATAAATCTGTTTATTCCATGGTCTGTCTGAACATTCGATTCTGATTGGCTGGCAGGTATGCATTAAAACCGTTTAATGCATAGGTAGTTCCAAAGTCAGTTTAATGACCGTTCTATAGATCTATATCTGCTTTAATTGATACACACACACACACACACACACACACACACACACACACACACACACACACACAATTAATGCACTGCTTTAACTGATTTGCACATAAATTGAGAGTGCGAGATGTTGGAGATTGCAGATTGCACTGTGCACACACAGAAACTTATTGTCGGTGCTGCCCCACGACTTTAATTCATAAAATAGAATAGATACTAGATTGCTACATTATCTTCCTCAACAATGAGGTAAAATCGAAGTAACTAAACAGCTTCCTT
Organism: Cyprinus carpio; assembly: GCF_018340385.1. NCBI lineage: Eukaryota > Metazoa > Chordata > Actinopteri > Cypriniformes > Cyprinidae > Cyprinus > Cyprinus carpio. Next base: position 159,181 of record NW_024873695.1, read on the forward strand.
GTTTGTTGGGAGAGACTCGCAGACACAGGTAATTCACACACACAACTGTAATCTCTCTACTCTCAGAAAAAAAAGGTACAAAAGCTGACACTGGGGTGGTACCTTTCAAAAGGTACAATTTTTGTACCTTGTAGGTACTGTGTACACTTTAGGTACTAATATGTACCTTAGAAGGTACCAGTATTGACTCTTTAGGTACAAAGGTTTGCCTTTCGAAAAGGTATCACCACAGTGACAAGCTTTGTGTCTTTTTTTCTGAGAGTGTATGACTCTATCTCTCTTGATAGATCGATCGATAATTCATTCAAATAAATGTGGTCTTACCAAAACTATTTAATCTATTTTTACTCTTCCAGTTAAATATTGCGCTGCTAAGCAGCTTTTAGTTGTCAATGTTTGTTTAAATGACCATGAGCAGGTCATATGGCATTTTAAAGTGTCCTAATATTGTGTTGGAGTCCCTAACAACAGGTTTAAATGCATCTAACATGGTAATTTTCTCAGAATATACATTTCATATTTTGAAATGATTCGTTCGAAGCAGTTTTGAGCTTAAGGTCTGTAAACCCCTCCCTTCCATAAGGATTACTCTGCTCTGATTGTCACAGATGGCCAAGTCTGTTGTGACTGGTCTTTCAGTATAGAATGCATTTCAGAAACGAAACGCCGATATAACCATAATTTTTATTATTTTTTTTGCTCTGGAGGGGTTAAATGCAACACAAAGATGCTATAAGCTTACAAAAATGGTTTTGATATTACCTTATCAATTTGAGCCCCAGTCCAAGGATGATACCGATGCAGTCGCTCGATCAGAAACTCCATCGCAAGCTCGACTTGATCAGGACGTTTCTCAGTGGTAAGTTGATGTGACAGCAGTTTTATTGCATTCATTTATTATTATTATTTACTTATTTTAGGGTGCATGTGTGAGAACTGGTTGTGCTGGCCAGTGAGGCTGAAAACACAGCGTCTTCTCGACATGATGTAAACACACTAACTAGTCTATTCTAACACAATCATATCCATAGATTACCGATGTTCAGGGGGAGATTATTTTCCTGACCACATGACCAGATTCACTTGTATCTCTTCAAGTAACAATTTTATCATGATTCAAATCAAATAATCAAACTGACACGCTGATCTGCTATCACAGGCCTGACCCCTCTACGATAAAGGCTTTCTGAGATACTAGGTCCTGAAGTTTGCCTCCGAGAGACAGATGGCCTCTTCAAACCCACTGAGGACCCTGAACCTCATTAGCCAGAATTACTCCACAGGATGAGGGTGCAGTTTAATGCAGACATAGCTGCTTCCCTCGTTTTGTTCCAAATCTCTCCGTTGAACACAAAAGAAGATGTTTGAAAAATTGTAGTATCCGAACAGTTGATGGGTACCATTGAGTTCCATGAAAAATTGTAGTATCCGAACAGTTGATGGGTACTCCTGTTAATGTTTTATTGGGCTTTCTTATCAGAGATTCTGTGTTTGAAGAGTGTTATTTACTACCTTCATGTTCGATGCACTATTTCAGTAGCATTCAGTGGCACTGGATTTTTTTATTTATGATTGTCCCAGGACCTTAATTCCATTGACTAGTTCACTATAAACACAATATAACCATCTTTGCCCTGAGGAAGACCATTTGCGGTCGAAACATGGTGTGCTTTTAATTTTGATATTGGCCATACACAAACAATAAAGGCTTTTAACGTTTACCTTCTCCACCTAGAATTCTTTTTGAGTGCCTGGGACCTGTGGGTTTTTTTCATCTATTCTGCTTCCCCATTCCCAGAGCCCCTACTACAGATCTTATCTCACCGGAGAGCCGGGGTTGAAATTGTTTGTCTATTTACACTATAACTATTATATAAAAATCCTGAAGACTGAGCAATGTTTTTGTTGATTCTCCAAAAATTACTGGATATTTCCAAAAAATACAAAATGTGCATCTTGATACTTGGCAAAAGGAACAAGACAAGCCCATTTGCTGCCCTTTGCAACTTCATATGGATAGGCAATTAATGTTTAATTTTGCCAAAATAATACAAAATGGCATCTTGTATAATTGGCAAAAGGAATAAGATGTGCTTAAAATGTGTTAGTGTGAAGCAAATGAGTGTGTGGTCTTGTCATTTGGTGTGTTTACACAGGCTTGGGGAGACATTACAAGTATGAGGGAGTGTGAAGATCTGCAGCAGTGGAGGCCAGCTATATTAACCACTCTACTGGATGCTGCAAGCCTGATCATGTGATGCAGATGTGATGGAGCCCAAGTGAAAAGCGAGGGCAGCAGGAATGTGATTAAACGTTGAGATTCAGATGAATGGCGTGCTCATCCCTTTTAAGTCTGATTTTATAAAACCTCTATGCGGATCCCCTTATTCATTGAGACACTCGAGTGTTATGTAAACTTAGGAATATTGCAAATGTCAAGAAATTGTTATTGGGACTCTAGATGTAGCCTCCCTATATAACAATAGTGAACCACCAGGATGGCCGGCTTAGCCTTACAACATTATCCTGTCACATAGGTCGGAGGAACACTCAACAACCCAATCATGTTTTACTTTCTCTCACAGAATGGATTTTTTTACACCAAAATGTGTGTCCTCTTCCAAGACGATTTCTTTAGACAGTCAAGGCACAGAGATGGGTGCATGTTGCTCCTAACTATGCCAATTTATGTTAGGGCACTGGGAGCGCAAACATATATAATGATTAGTAACAAAGTCTGTGACAGATATTATTTGGGGACGCTTATTGATGATATCCTCTTGTCTGGTCTGGGAATGAGGAAGAACTTTTGCCCAATTTATGGAGTATATCAATACAACTAAACCCTAATAATAAAATTATCAATGAACATTCAAAAAACATCTATTAATTTTTGGACTTGACATCTCTATAGATAACAATAAACTTTTGCACACAAAACTATATAGGAAAGGCACAGACAGAAACACTTTATGAGGGGGCTGAACAGTCCATCTAAGGAGCCTGAAAGATATATTCCTGTGGACAATCAGCGTTCTTAGACGCATCTGCAAAATGACTCTGATTTCGAAATGAGGCTCAAGATAGGACATTTAAGGTTTTAGGGCTGAGGGGCTACTCACACTGATGAATAGAAAAAGACAATAAAAAGCACGCCCACAAACACGCTCTGATCTACTAGAGAAAAAAAAGTGAGGAGGAAAGAATAGCTAAAAACAAATTAACAAGTCTTTGTTAACCAATATAGTAGTAGTTTGCCTCTGCAAAGAAACAAATAATTAAGTCCAATTGGGGGTTAAGTCAAAGTGCTTTTATTCGAAACAGTTTTTCCAGAGTTTCCAAACTTGTAAGAAGCTTACCTTACAGGTCCTTAGACAAAAAACTGTCTAGAAAAAGGGTGTGGGGAACCTATAGGTGTGGATCTTGCAGGGCATTGTGGAGGGTGTCATTCAAAGTGTAGATTTTTTGTGATCGGAGAAAGCAGAGAGAATTTAAGACTAAGGGCTTTATAACGATAACTCTGAATATCGTGGTCACTGCCTACATGCCCATGTGGTGGTTCTATGGGGAAGAACTAAAAGAAAACTAAAGAGTGGTTTTATGAACACAAATAAGCCAATTTAGAGTCAATAACGAAGATAGATTTACAAATGCCAAAACGACTATAAAGAAATTACACCATAGGACCCTTCATCTTTGCGAATCAGGGCATTGAAATTATTAAAAAACAATCCGTGGAAGTGTGATATTTTTAAAAAGTTATTGCAACTGGGAAACCTTTTGGATATGGAGTTTCAAACAATGGATTATCAGGATTTAAATGAAGGAGATAGATTATAGGACCTGTTCTGTGATTTTGTAATTATTGTTCGATTCCATGTAATTTGCTTCAATATATGTATATGTATATGTGTATGGCATATGGGATACATGAAGGTGAAGCATGAATATATAGCATGCACCTAGTTGCTTGTTGTTTTTTGATGCATGTTATAAATAGCTTTGATGCTTGAGAATCATGTGAGAGGTGTGCCCTAGTAATATATGCATGAATGTATGTGCATGCTCTGTGTGCTTTCTTATTGATTGTTGTGACCAGAAGCTTACAGCGTGAAGACCATGTTGAGAGGCGTGCCCTAGCATGTATGCATGAATATATATGCATGCTACTGTGCCTGTGTTCTGTATTATGTGATAATAGCTAGTGATCCTGGAGAAACGGTGGAGAGGCGTAGTAATAGTAATACCTGAGACATTCAATACGTTTGTCAACACCTGTGTGTTTGCTTCTAACTGTTGTGTCTTGTGTCATTATTAAGAGCCAGTTTTTTATTTGCTATCACTATTGCCCTGAAGAGGCCCCATGCGCGCTCCGCGTGGGATTTAAAGTTGTCAATTTAGGACATGTCTTTTTTTTGCAATAAGAGATTATTTTAAAAACATTAGGGAGTGCCTCGGGCTCATCAGAGAATCTTCTTGTTCTCCTACACCTGCCTTTTAGTGATTGTGATTTAAACGTTTGTATTGCTTCTCCCAGCATATGAAATCAGTCCTTATGGAGTCTCAGAGAGAATACCCTGATACGTGTCAGCGTGCTCCTCTCAGGACCTTCTGCACCCTGGACGCCAGTGCTTTCCACGCGAATGGACGTGTGTGTGTGTTGTGTTGCATGTGTGTGGTGTGTGTGTGTGTTGTGTGTGTGTGTGGTGTGGGTGTGTGTGGTTGTATGTTATGTTATGTTATGTTTATGTTTGTGTTTATGTTTTGTTGTGTTTTGAGTTAGGTTTACACAGTGCTTACAGAAATAATATGTGTTGATTTAGTGCTGTAAGTAAATCAAAACTGAATGCAATTAACCATAAATTGTATCTGCTGTGATCATGAATATCTCTGCTTGATATTTATTCCGATGTAAACTCCATAAACAAGTTTTTATGATAAGCAGAGGACAATTTGTGATTGTGATTAACTTTTTGTATGTGATTGTCACCCAAAATGGGGCCATACAACACCTTTTATAAAGATCCTCCTTCCCTCTGGAAACTGTCTAATAATTGGCCTGACACAACACATGCAGGTAAGGGGATTTCCTGATTACTTGCTCATGAATGCGCATAGGCCCAGACGGACAACCCTTGTCTGTATTCTTGTCCACAAATGGCTTTTGTATAAAAACCGTTTATGGAGCTCAAAGACATTGCTGACGTACAGTAACTTGTTTGTAAAAAAAAACAAAAAAAGAAATGCTCTCATTTACTATGTATTTAATAACATACAAACTATTTAGCTCAGAATAATAAAATTATCTCTGCCGCTAAACATATAGGCTGTCATTAGAACCATATGGGCTCTCAGACAGCAAGCCTCAAAAGCCGGGGTTTGCAGAGTCAGACGCTTTACCTGCACAAGTGTGGGGCGTCACACATTCTCCACTAAGACCCATATGCATCTAACTCTCTGCAGCAACTGACTTTCCTCAGCATGTGACCATGGCCTCAACATTTCCCACCAACATAATGAAACGCTTATTAGTTTCTTCTGTTAATGGTAAGATATCAGCTTACTTCATAAGATGACCAAATACTAGCTTTGCTATTGCCTGATAACATATACATTAGCTAACGTGTGCATAGTATATTGTGTAAGCTAACACTGATCTCTCACCCAAGACCACCTGCCTTGTTGTCCTCACACAACTCAATTTGTCTCATCTGACCGTTGTTCTGTCTAATCCTGGCCTGTTCCCCCTGCTCCTCTTGGCCGCATAGCAGTCTCATCACTTGTATCTTGTTGTCCATCATAAGTGGTAAATAAACCCCTTAAAATTTCCCCCTTCAGCGTCCGAAACTGTTCATGGCGATCCATTTGTTTTCCTATGGACCGCTCTCCCTCTCGCTGTTGCGTGGCACTTCCACGTTTTTTGATTGTTTTCCGATTGACGGAAGTAAAAATTATCTCAAAAAACGCAATCCAATGTGCCCTCACTAGACATATTGTAAAGTATAAGTTAACAACAATATATAGTTTTTACCGCATAATTTTTTCTATACTCTTTTCTAATAAAATTGAGTCAGTATCACAACATACAAAGTATTTCCCAAGGTCTAGTGTCAACCATGTGTTCAATTACATAATGTATTATTTGTGTGGCTTGTGCTGTGGGAGGTGTGGTTGGGTGTGGGTTAAAAATCATAGCCATGAACCAGGGTATTGAAACGTTCCTTTCCATTATTCATTGCTGTTTAATGTCCATGCAAAGTGATAAATAGAGGAGAAGAGGACGGACACGTGATATTTGGCCCACCATTGAGATATATTCCCACTTTCACACTCAATTACACCCATGAATTGGTAAGCGACGAAGCACCCTCAGCTCCTCAAGTCCTGATCCATGTTAACTCTAATTAACGATTACAGGGCGGGAGTGAGATCACCTGTTACTCCATTTCCCACCTCTCTTAAAAATGTGCATATAATCTTGTAAGTCTTCCATACACACTTCACAGTAGCTCTCTGATGTTTTTTTCAGGATGGGCAGATTTCTGCGTCGTGTTTTGGCCCTCTCCGCCCCCTCTCACAAAATCACTTTTGGTTAGCAAGCCGGCGCCTAGCTAAGAATTAAACTCTGTGGGTAAATCACACATGCCTACGCTGCTGGCCAAAAGCAAAATAACAGAGTAAAGTTTTTAAATAAAGTGAAGAATACTTAAACTTGATACTTAATTAGCAACATTTATTTAAGTGCACTTCTTAAAAAGTAATTATGAGGGGACAGAGAAATGCACTGTTTATGTGCATAAAATAATTCTGCCAGCTGGTTCATAGTTACCCACCGGTCCTCATTGTGTTTGTACTCTTCTATTTTTCTTTTGCGTTTAAGCCTTATGAACTGTAAATGTCTTGTGGCATGTGTGAATGCATTTGATGTCATATCAGCGTTGTTTTGTGGAGACGCACGTTCTCCATGCACACTGTGCAGTGTGTCAATCATACAGTATGTGACCCTGGACCACAAAACTAGTCTAAAGTCGCTGGGGTATATTAGTATGTATGATGTACAGTATTTTAATTCTTGTCCTTGTTTTTCATATAATCTCACTGTAACAACTGAGATATTATATTTGTGATCCACACTGATTTTTGATCTGCTTCCTGGTTTGAGCTGTTAGCTATCAAATTTCACTGATGGTCCTATTTTTCACATGTTGGCAACAACTCAGCATCTAAACAGACTTAGTCTAATGAAAACAGTGAGAAACCCTTTCTGGGGAAGGAGCTTGAAACTCTAAAGTGACCAACAAAAAAAAGCCATGTGCAGCTCGTTTTTTCACTCCCCCATACATTTATTTTCTGCTTGCTTTGTGCATTTGAGTTTCTGATTAAAGCAGAATCCCAGTGTCTAGATTGCAAGTAATCATGGGACACAATGTTCCAGCTCCAACTATCAGACCATCCTTAATTTCTGTTTAAGAATAGAACACAAAACTGTGAAGATTGTCTGTTTAATAGCTCCAATATGTGAACTCAAGCAGTGACCCATTTGTTCTTTTAATAACAATGTGGCATCTGCTACAGGGAAATCAGCAGTTGACCATGGAATAGTTGATGAATTATTCATCCTTATTTTAATCTATCTATTTATTTAGGAAAGGGGAAATTGTGTTTGCTGAAAAAAAAAAAAAAAAAAAAAAAAGAAAAAAAAAAAAAAAAAAAAAAAAAAAAAAAAAAAAAAAAAAAAAAAAAAAAAAAAAAAAACAACAATGAAATGACGATTAGTGGTACAGACAAAGGATGGCATGATTGAACAGGCCTTTGTTAAACAAAGCTGCTGGTTAATCAACAACGCTTTGCATGCAAGCGCCAGCCTTGTATTTGTTCCCCATCACTAATTTTATACAAAATTACATCCAATAGTGCAGTGTTAAAGGCATGCATTGCTTCTGCCCCTCTCACTAAAAACAAATGATGCCGTGATTTAGGGAAAAATGACAGAACGGCTGTGGAGGAAGGTACAGCAGGTGGTTTGAGTAAAGGAGGTGTGGTTTCTTCTATATTTCCATATTTATGTCAGCTATTATGATAGACTCTGTTATTATGCTATGCTGCATTTGCAAATTAGATAATTTGTATTATTTTTTTTTTTTGTGCCCAAACAGTCATGAAGCAGTGAAGGCGGCCAGTAAATGCATCCTTTTCATCACCTCTGTTATTCTGCATCATCTATCTATAAATCTTACCATCAGATTCATTCATGCATAAATCCATCTATCTATCAGCCTGTCATTTGTCTTCCTTTATGGCTGTGCAGTATATGATCTATTACTCAGGCATAATCACACAATTCTGTTCTGCAAAAGCAATTCATTTTTAAGAATGCACTGTTTGTGAAGCAGCTGTCCTTTTGAGAAAATTAATTAAGCATGAAATTGTAGAAATACTTCACTCGATGCTTTTTATAAGAGAAAATTAGATCTTTTTTGATACACACATACAGCTCTGGAAAAAAAAATCAGACCACTCCAAATTTTTCTTAAATCAGGCATCTTACAATGGTATGGCAGCCATTCCATTCCACTGTCTGTTGAATTTTAACACAGGCACACCTCATTCTGCTTAATGAAGTGCTGATCAGGGGTCTCATTTATAAAACTCTCTGTAGATTTCATCCTAAAAGTGTACGTATGGGCTAAAGCCAGAACCTGCGCAAAAAACCCTTTATAAATCCCAGTCAGGGGAAGATTGTGCATACGTGCATCTCCACCCTGACTCCTCCCCGAAATCACCATATATGGAGCTTACAACGGCTAGTTTTACTATGCATAACCTCACATGCATATCATTTTCATGCATATTCCCATTCATGTGACACCATATTTAACACTGTTAAAGGTACAAGACATTAAGGAAATATGAGATACAGACTATAAATGCCATTTGTGCCATACACAATTTTTATTCCTAAAAACCATCCAGTATCCTTGTTATGTTTTAGCATAAATATAAAAATTTAAAAATCCATAAAACAAAACTGTTTAAAATAGTTCTCAGATAAATACTTTAGAATAGAGTTGGTCTCATTCTTTTCCACTGGCCAAATAGTATTTCAATTGTTTTAAACAATTCAAATCAAATTTAATTTATGCAGTTTTTCTGATAAAGTGAACATCTTTTAGCTATTTCAAGCCTATTTTTAGGCTATTGCAGTGTAAATAGAATTGTCTGACTTGGTGGGTCACTGACAAAGTAGCCTATTTTAAAAAGAAAACATGCAAATTACCATTTTCTTTAAGTTGTATCCTTCATATACAGTGGTATTTTTTATAATGTTGTGGAGATGCCTTCACACAGCATCAACACCTTCGTGCAGCTGCGGTTGTACAGTAAGATATTATCACTGGACCTATTCAAACCGGACAATGGACCATTTGACCACTGAATCCAGCAGTGAATATGCAATGTTTATAAATGAGACCCCAGGTGATCACCTCATCCAAATCTTATTTAACAAGGAAAAGTATAAAACCAGTGCTGAGCTCATCACTATTATAAAAAACAGGCAAAAACAGGCTAAGACTACCTCAAAAGTAACTGGAATCGGCAGATGGATACAGCCAACTCAAGCGAATGTCACTTAACAACTGTAGGATGACATCAAGTGACCTACAGAAAGAATGGCAAACGTCAGCTGGGGTGAAGTGCTCGGAGAGGACAGTTCAAAACAGTTGCTCCCGGGGGCAATGCTGAAAAAAACAACAACATCAAAGAGGAGCCAGGTTGAGGATTGTAAAAGAGCATAAGGATTGGACTGTAGAGGACTGGAGTATGTTAATTTTCTCTGATTAGTCCAGTTTTTTTTTTTTTTTGCCCAACACCTGATCTTCTAATGGTTAAACAGAGACCTGGAGAAGCCAAAGCCACCCACTGTGAAATTTGGTTGAGGATAGGTGATGATCTGGGAGCTTCAGCATGGCTGGGAATCAGGCACATTCGTCTTTTGGTGAAGGGTGCATGAATCAAGCCATGTACAAACGTTGTACTGGAAGAAAACTCACTTCCTTCTGATCTGATAATGTTCCCAGCTGTAAGGATTGCTTTTTTTTTCAGCAGGACATTGCTCCATGCCACACAGCCAGGTCAATCAAGGTGAGGATGGAGGCCACCAGATCAAGACCCTGTCATGGCCAGCCCAATCTCCAGACCCTGAACCCCATTAAAAACCTCTGGAACGTGATCAAGAGCCAAGCTGCTTGATTGTTTTTTTTGCCCCAGGCGTGGCATAAAGTCACCCAACATCAGTGTGAAAGACTTTTGGAGAGCATGCCGAGACCCATTAAAAATGGGATTGAAATCAAAGTTATTCCACCAAACACTGATTTCTGAACTCTTCCTAAGTTAAACCATTAGTATTGTGTTGTTTAAAATTAATTATGTACATGTTTTCTTTGCATTATTTGAGGTCTGAAAACAGCATTTTTTTATTTTTTTATTTTGATATTTACTTTTCTGGAGCTGTATATACAGTATCAGTGGATGTGAGCATTAGGGGTGTGCCTGAAGCTGAATACCTTATTTGGAAAGGCACAGGTAATTAAGGCTGGGTATCATAAAAAAATAAAATAAAATGATACCGATACCAATAGATTTAGTTATATGTTGGTTAATGATACTTTTTTAGTTACTTTTTTTTTTCGATACCAAATTTTATGAATCCATTTTAACAACGATGACCATTACACATTACCTTAAACTTTTTACCTTTTTAGTTTGTTGAGGCTTTTACAAAATGAATAGTTTTAAGTCAGCATGTGAGGATCACTGCTGCATGCTTATGTCTATTCACTTTCCACTGATTTATGCGATCTGATATGCATTAGCTGCTTCTAGCACTGTCTCTATCGCGATCGCTGTTCTGGCACAAGGGAAGCTCATTCGCTGCTAATATGTCAATCATATAACGTGTTCATAACCCACCCAGTCTCTGACAACGAGGGGCGTTAAACTTCCAGAAAAACATTTACAGGGATGAAACGTGAAGCTAAGAAACACGCAATACTATATGTTTACATGAGAAATGCTAAGCAGGGTGTAGCGATTAGCTTAATATAAAAGGCTACAAATAACATATTTCTGCAACATTAGATGACCAGAACCGACATTAGATAACAATCAGAGGTTATTACAAACACTCAATGGTGGTTTTTAAAGTGAGGTTTGAGTAAAAAGGATAGTATAAATTGTCTTATGTAGCATGATGCTACAGTGTGAATGGTCCCCACGTAACGTGCATTTTCCTTGATGCCTCACCAGAGCCAATCACCAGCACATGATTTAGGCACATCACGCATGCTGCACACTTACTGGCTCACTGATGTTGATGAGATTTAATTGGTTTAAAAAGATTAAAAATGAAATTTGGTACCGAACGACACCAAGACATGTTTCGATACCTGATAGTATCGACGCAATTCGGTGGGTGCCTAAAAAGTAATCAAACACATTACCCAGCCCTACAGATAACAAATATTTCTTTCGAATAATAGTCGACTAAGGCTGGGGCATAGTCACTCACTTCTCATGTTTGCTGGGATAACAGGTGAGCCAGAGCAAATCTATGCGATATAATACATACAAAACCCTCTAAAGGCACAACGCAATAATGAGGGTGTGAAGTAGGGCTGCATGATTATTATAAAAAAATCATAATTGTCGATTGTTCCCTTGAAATTATCTACTACTATTATTATCACAATTTACATTGAATGATGTTTATAGCATTGTTTGATGTATTTTTTATATGAAAAATAAAACAAGCTGGAAAACACTCTCAACTGAAAAATGTTTAGTGCTTTTCAATAGTTATTAGGCCTCAAATGTCACCTTTGCATCAAATTGGTTTTCTTTCTTTAAAATATGAAAGGTATTATAATGTTATACTAAAATTAAAACAATGGAAAAACGTCTCAGGTTACGAATGTAACCATGGTTCCCTGAGTAGGGAACGAGACACTGCGTCCCTCTAGGGGTCGCTATGGGGAACACCTCGTCGTGACCCGTGTCTGCAGCCTACATTAAAAAAACACCAACGAGTTGGCCGGCAACAGCCTCTGACGTCACTACCGGCGCGACTATAAACAGGCACCGGGATTAACACAGTCATTCGCTTCTTTGTCCCTGAAGCTTGCGTCCGAAGCATGGCAGGGAGCTAGAGGACGCAGTGTCTCGTTCCCTACTCCGGGAACCATGGTTACATTCGTAACCTGAGACGTTCCCTTTCAAGGGAACTTCGAAACTGCGTCCTCACAAGGTGTCGCTATGGGGAAAACAGTTTTTACCCACCGCCGCCATGCTGAGGGGAGTGCAGGCCAGAATCATGGCGAACACTAAGTACCAACTCTTCCATTTCCATGGGAGTTGCCCCTGGGACGTTAAGACGGCTGTCTGTGACAGTACCCCTTACGACCAAAGGCCTAAGCTACATACCCAACTTAATTGTTAGATTCCTTTAAAGGGATACGGCTAGGAACCTAGCATTTTATACTAAGTCCTGCCTGTCACACAGGGGCTACCGCTTGCTTCCGATTACCGCAAAAGCTTGCTGAAGGAAGCACTGTCTCAACAGATCTCCAGTAGCAACACCCCTGTTTAGATAGGTATCCGATGATACATAGGTGGAGTGAGGCGCCATCCCAAGATGAACGGGGCTTTTTACCAACTCAAGAAAGGGCAAGAAGCAACACCCGCGCGAAGCCCCTCACCATATAGGATTTTAGAAAGAACGCAGAAATCCGAATACATAGCGTGCAAACTTACCACAGTGTGGATTTCAGAAAGTGTGCAAAGACTTCACGGTGCACACTTACCATAGCATGGATTTGTCGCCAAATACTGTTCTAAGGGAAGGGCTCTCGTGACACTCTGATAGAGCCATGCTAATGGTCATAGATGGAATTGCATCTCAAAACAGTAGCGTTTGAGGAGTCATCAACTCGATCTGTGAAAAATAATGCTGGAGCGCTCCTGCGGAAAAACAGTGAACTCGTCTCATATAGAGGGAGAACTCCTGAATCCAAAAAAGAAAGTGCGCAAAAGTGGTTCACGTGCACACTGACCACCATTCACCAGTGTGTGGTTTTCAGAAAGTACACAGAGCTTAGCGTGTGTAAACCTAGCGGGGTCCTAAGCATCGCAGACCTGTGATCTCAGCACGCCTAATAACCGGAAATCAATGAAGCCCGGACGGTGCCCGTTTGGTTACTGGACCTGCGTTGTGCCACATTCAGTGTTTAGTAAACACTGTACTGACCAACTCTAGAGCACTGCAAAGGGAAACTCACAGAGGTTATTAGTAGAGACACATACACCACCAGCAAATTTACACATAAATATATACAGAAAGGGTTATTTTATACTCCCACCCTCCTGCGCTGGAGCCCCGCTCAAGGGGCGCCTCCTTTTAGTCCGGTCCGTTAACCCATCACCCAGGTAAGGTGGTTGCTATGAACATAGAACCAGCCAAAAACATTATAGGTATAGGAGAGCATAGGAGACTGTTATGCGTTAGAGGTTTCCACCTAACCTCGATCAGGTGGAGAGCTGGTGGTTACAGGGGAATTAGGAAGGGGAGTTAAAAATCCCTAAAGGGAACGAGTAGATACCTCAGTATCACTCTGACTCAGACAAGAACGCTGCCTCGTCTGGATCACATCCCTTAGGTTCTGCTTACCTCCTTGTGACCCACATTTCCTCTTACCCCTGCCCGCAGGTGGGGGAGGAGCGCAAGTCGCGACACTAGCCTTCTGTGCCCGTCTTTGATCCTCAGATCGAGACAGGCCAGGACCCCCTATGTTGTTCGGGCTCAGACCTGGACCTTCGTGGAACGAAGGATCTGAAAGCAGTGGAGTGCCGCCTTCGTCGTCTCCCCGAACTTCTTGATCACCCATCTCAACGGAATACCGAAAAGTTCAGAAGGCGAAACCTGAGCATCAAGAAGAAAGCCTTTTCTTTTTTCCCGATGTCTGCCAGGTTCATCCACAGAAGTCTCTCCACCACCACCATGGCCGCCATAGTCCTCTGTATGGAGATCAGGCAGAAATGGAAGGCTCACCTGAGCTGGAGGGCTATGGTCGGAAAAGATAACGCTCATCGAGGCGCGATCCATAAACTCCAACAGCTCTACATACGCAGGGCAGGAGAATTGAGAAGGCTCAGCCTCAGTTTCTTCACCATCCTCAAATATCTCCTGCTTTTCCTGGGTAAAAACCCAGCAGAGCACTAACCTCAGTATCAGAAAGTGTTAAAGATATAACATCATCCTCCCGAGGCTCTCTCTCGTCCACCGCCATTACGCCATTATATACACGGGTCACGACGAGGTGTTCCCCATAGCGACCCCTAGAGGACGCAGTGTCTAGTTCCCTTGAAAGGGAACCCTTAAGATATCATGTAGAAAGAAAAAAAAGCACACAGAATAACATTAATTGCCACTTTGAACGATTACATAATTGTGTGCAAGTGTGTGAAGTAAATAAGTTTAAACTCTATGAATGAAATAGGTGCAAATAAAATAGCAGTGTTGAAGTTGCCTTTTTCCATGAATTTCCTGGAAATTACTTAAATCAATTTCCATATTTCCAAACTGCGTAGAAATATTTAAAAAAATATTTAAATATTTATTTATTGGATCACGAAAGGTCCCCAAGCTGGGACTCAAACTTGCGTTCCACGAAGCACAACAATATTGTTGCAAATATTAGAGAGTGTGAGTTCTAGGTATTCAGTTGGGATAGTGGTATCCAGGGTGTCCTGGGTAGTTGCCAGGACACTGCTAAGTGGTCGCTAGGGGATTATTTTTTTTTCATTCCCATTTATTTATTTAAAATGTATTTTATTTTGGTGCAATTGAAAATCATGCAAATTACACCAATTATGTAAATAGTATTTTTGCTTGACAGCAGTGTTGATGTTAACATGTCAAATGTTTTACAAATTAAACAATATAATCTGCTGATTCAGATGATGTTTTATGACTGAACATTAACATGAGTCTTCAAATGACTTATATTCACCTCACTGAGATGATGGTCATGCATGATAGTCATTTCACCTAATTTCTAAATGCTTAAAGGCAGTTCAGTAAGAATTATTTCATAAGCATATGCAGACACAGCCAGACAAAGCCCAGTATGAGCCAAAACACAGAAGGAATTAAAATCTGAGACGGCAGCTAAAGTGTTACAGTGATAATTGTGTTCAATATCTCCTTTAGCCTAATCTTTTCATCGTTTCAGACAGTTCATCGTAGTTGTTAATGGTGTGTGTAAATCAATGTAGAGGAATATGAGAATGAAATATCCCTCCTTGTATGACATTTATGGGATTTTTATGGCTAATTACTTGGAAACAAAACCTGAGAGTCGCGCTCTTCCCCACATGATCTCTATGCTACAGGACTGCCTCAAAGAGGGCAAATTAAATAGATGAAGCGATAGCAGAAAGTACACAACAAAGGAGATTAGATGTTATGGGATGACACCAAAAAGCGCACAAACAGCTTTATGAAGTATTGTTCCCCTAGATAAGGTCACCAGGAAGCACAAACTGCAACTACATCTTACCACCAACATTAGTTTCATTGCTACACTATTCAATGTGCTAATGACAGTCATGATGATGGTTTGGGCTGGAAGCTTTAGATGGTGTTCAGAGAGGCTGAGGCTGCCTGGGAGAATTTGAGTTTTCTCATGGTAATGGACTAAGGCTTGCAGCAGAACCCAGTTCTATCAGTTTGATTTTTTTTTTTGCAGAAAAGTCCATTGTTTCTGCATGGAGATTCAGTGACCCTGGGAGCTGATTCTGGCACCAGCACAACAGCGACTGGCAAATAGAACTGTCACTGTTTTCTGATTGATGCTTTCTTCCTTCAGCGGGAACATCATACTAGAACCATTTCACCCCAAAATCTGGAGAAATAAAATTTTATTCTGCCCAGAAAAACATGAAGCCTTTTTTTTTCATTACCGTTTAATGTAATGTGTCTGGACATTTTATTGTCGAGTTATTTTTCATCATTAGGTTTGTCGTTGTTTGTTAAATCAACATAAATTAAAGTCAGTGCTATGAATACTATAATTTCTTCCACTTTACAGTAATGTGAATGAGATAAGAACTTAACAGTGAAAATGTCTTGTAAGCCAAAAACAATAATGCAAAAAAGGTCCTAAAATTGGCTTCACTGACGTTTTGTGAGATTCACCCATCTGTGAAAACAATATCAGATTTACTGCATTGTTTTGTCTATTTTCAGACAATATAAAAAAATGTGGCTTTTCTAGACAGTGAAATGAGTTTGTAAATATGAAAATGTTTATTGTATGTAAAGCATCATATTAACCTTTTGATTTGCATTTATGCATTTATTTATTAAGTTAATTAGTTAATTAGTTAGTTAGTGTGTGTCACATCAAATGTGTCATACATAATGTGTCAAGAACACAATTTGTCCTCATACTATTCTGCATGGCTTCCTGTTCTGTTGATACTGATTTCCTGGCCATCTTTTATTCAGGCAAAGTGTGGTGACGTGACATTATGATGGCAGTGGGTGTAAACAAGAGCTGATCAGAAAAATAAAAAGGATTTCAGCACAGAATTGCGGACATCATCTCCGGGTTGGCTATGATCAAGGGCGTGTTACTGGAATGCAGAGACAGCGCAGCAGGGGCTGCAGGTGGTGCCGAAAGGAAGAACCTGCCATTTGTAAACACTGGGTAGTTCCTGTACGTTTAGATCTCTCCAGAGGATGCACAGGAGTGGTTTGTCCTCTGGGAGCAGTCTAACTTAGTGGAACATCCCCTTAATGTCGCTGCTGACTGCAACTGAATGTTCCCTGAATCTGAGTATCACAGCAAGTAGGGATGGCCCCAACACTTGTCCTGGGAGCCGAAGCTCATTCAGGTTTTGTCCGTGATATTAGACGGAACAGTTGAAATCTATCCTGTTTTTCCCATTGCGCTGCACCATGTGGTGTGGGATGTACCAGGAGCAAGATGTGTCTGTCACAGCGTCTTGAGATAAATTATTAAAATATCCTGCTTGTACCAGTTTTGCAATCTCTGTGGTATACAGATATCGTACAGATAAGAGCAATACATCAATCGAATCTGTAAAGGGTCTACTTTTATTTGTATACACACATCAAGTCAAGTCAAGTCACCTTTATTTATATAGCGCTTTAAACAAAAAAGATTGCGTCAAAGCCAACACTGAACAACATTAATTAGGAAAAACAGTGTGTCAATATTGCAAAACGACAAAGGCAGTTCATCATTGAATTCAATGATGTCATCATGCAGCTCAGTTCAGTTTTAAATCCTATCTGTGCAATAAATTTGCAATCACGACAGCGGCAAGCAACCAAAAGCCTCCATCGGTGACAGAATGGAATGGACAAAAAACCTTGGGAGAAACCAGGCTCAGTCAGGAGGGGCCAGTTCTCCTCTGAACCAGACGTAACCAGCATTTTCAATTCCAGGCTGCAGCACAAGTCAGATTGTGCAGAAGAATCATCTGTTTCCTGTGGTCTTGTCCCAGTGGTCGTCTGAGACAAGGTCTTTACAGGGGATCTGTCTCTGGAGCTCTAGTTGTCCTGGTCTCCGCTGTCTTTCAGGGCTGTAGAGGTCCTTTCTAGGTGCAGATCCACCATCTGGTCTGGATACGTACTGGACGTGACTGCAGTGACCCTCTGACTTGGATACAGACTAGATCTGGTGGCTATGGTGACCTCAGAATAAAAGAGAAACAGACTAATATTAGCGTAGATGCCATTCTTCTAATGATGTAGCAAGTACATCGGGTGTTATGGGAAGTGTTTCCGGTTCCGGTTTACCTAATTAATGCAGTCTAAAAATCCTATTTTTATTAGCGTATTAGTGTGCTATTTGTAAGCCAGGTTAAAAGAGATGGGTCTTTAATCTAGATTTTAAACTGCAAGAGTGTAGTGCACATAATAACAACAAAACTTTGTGCATTTATAAAATAAAGAAAACAAACAGAGTGCGCTGTCTGCCGCCTTGGTTGTGCGTGATCTTCATTTAGAAACACGTCATTAAAATGAACTGTAACTCAGCAAATACTCAACACAAAGACATGAGAGATAGATCTATAGAAAGCTTGACATGTTTACTTTTAAACTGAGGAAGTCTTATCGAAAACAAATATTATGTGATAAAGATGCAACAAATAATGCGACCACACCCACACGCCAAGCGCGCTATTGATATTACAATCGTCTACGTGAAGCTCGCGGTGAGTAAACGCCCACTTCACAGCAAACAAAGCAGCGAGACTGTACTTCACGTTTTTAAATGTTACTGTTCACTTCACGCTGAGAGGAATAAGACATAATTCACCTCAATAAGACCGCTAAGAGGAATACGATTTGGATTACCTCAGAAAGAAGAACAAAGCGGCTTGACCCAGCAGAGATCATAAACATGAGTAAGTCTTTTTTATTATTAATCTACTTGTATTAGTTTTCATATAACTTGTACACATTTTACTAGTTAGAATTTTCCCAAAATATAATTCCTGACTAAACGTATAATCAAGTGAAACATTATGTAGTTCCATTTACATCATTTCAATGTTTCACGATGCCAGGATGTTTTTTTGTTGTTGTTGTTTTTTTATGTTCTAACGTATAACATAGACAGCAATAAGATATATATGTAATATGAGGTATGTGCCAGGTATGTGATGTTCATTTATATATTTCAACATGACACAATACCAGTCAAAACTTTTGAACAGTAAGATTTTTAATGTTTTTGTAAAGAATTCTCTTCTGCTGACCAAACCTGTATTTATTTGTTGCATTTGCTAAAGCAGTAATATTGTGAAATATTTTTACTATTTTAAATAACTGCTTTCTATTTGAATATATTTTAGCACAAACGTGATGATAAATACAATAATCATGTTACAAATGATGCTGTTCTTTTTAAATTAATAATAAAAATAATGGTAGTTATTTTTATAATGGAAGCTATTATATGTTTTTTTTTTTTTTTGATTAGCAAATCAGAATATTAGAATGATTTCTGAAGGATCGTGTGACTGGAGTAATGATGCTTAAAATTCAGCTTGAAAGTCAGCTTTGATTGTTCCTAATATACTGTTTAACTGCACTCGCAAGTGAATCTCAAGTTATTTTGTGGTATAATTAAATATATCTTAAACTACAAACATAAAAATATATACATTTATTTTGTCCTCACATTCTTTGTTGTAACTCTTCCCTCTCGGTCACACACCTGGCTGAAAGTATCATTATGCAGCTCATTATGCGGGCCTTTGTCTTCTCAGATGTGAATCACACAAATATTCATGGTCAATCACGCCTACTCGCATATGGCCTTTCGAAACAAAAAGTGTCTTAGAAAATTTTAATCAATCTATTGTTTTCTGTGAGCGAGTAAACAAGATGATTTTCACATCATTTTGAAGCAAAAATTCTAGGCTACAAGGTCCATGTTTGAGAGTCTTGTGAACAAATGTTCTTTAGGTGTTTTATGACCTTATTTCACTTCAAAATTTTAGTTTTTCACTAACCACGCATAAATGTTGTTTTCTCAAAAACACAATCATGTACATACATGCTATTTACATATTATTGTAGCCCAGTTTGTACTGATTACAGTGTTATTAGACTTTAGCCATGTATATATTTATAAGCAACTGAAAAAAGCACAAAAGTCAGGGGATGTCAAAACTTCTCCAGGCCCCCAAAACCCCTTAGACCCAGAGGGTTAATAGCGAAAAGACGAAAGGCCTTCTGATCTTCACTAGCTATTCTTGGGCCATCCATTAACTCTGCAATCCGCTGGATTGCCAGTTGATGTGGCTGATCATACTGTTGGTCTAAAGCAGCCATTGTCCTTTGTGTAAGGATGTCGAGAATGGCAGTTTGAGTCAGCGATTAGTAAAGCCTCCTCTAAGTTCAGATGGTCCATCAGTATCTGAAATTTGAACCTTTCCGCCAAATTAGCTGGGAGGACATTCTCCAGAGCAATTTTCAGAAGGGAGAACTCTCTTGGGTTCGGATGTATGAAGTCAGGGATCGGATCGTAGGGGTTGGACCTCAATACATCAGTTTTTGCTCAGGTGGAGATGATGGAGTAAGTGCCCGGTGGGGTGGGTAATTTTGGATGCCTGGCAGTGTCTTGAGAGTCCCTATATCAAGAATTGGAAGGGTCCTTTCTGTGGGAATAGTGCACGTCGGATCTCTGACGCCCGTTTCTGGCATATAATGGTAGGAGGAGCTCTGTTTGGTAAGAGGGGCGGAGACTGGAGTTGAGCTTCAAAACTTGCCTCCAGTCTTATGCTCCATTTGTAGTCTGAGGTGTTGAGCTGGTACAGGTCTGATGCTCATTTCCACAGAACGTGCCTGTGGCTGGAGGGCATGGTGCAGGTATAGGATGACTGGAGCTATGCTGCCTTGGAGGCGCAACAGGTGAAGGGGCTGATTTTCCAGACATTGTTTATCCATCTGAATTTGTAGCTGCTTTATCTGTGCTTGAGCTGAGAAATCTCCTTTCCATATTGGTCATTTGCGTTCTGGAATGTGTATCTTTCCTGTATCATCTGCAGGACTAAGCAGAGATCCTTATTCTCTCTCCTTATGATGTCTGATGCAGATTCATGCTTGTCGCCGGACCACTGTAGCGGACTGTCTGTTTCATAACCTGGTAGCAGTGGAGTAAAGCCAGTTGCGCCTTCCTCTGCTTCATCGCCTTCAGCCAGTCTGGTTGAATGGATGGGTGGTGATATGGGTAGTGTAACAGGCTTAGGGAGGGTAAATCCAGTGAGATCATACTCATCATAACATGTGGGAAGAACCGTCTGCCTCCTGAGGCGCACAATTGGTTCATCTTCAGCATGTTGTGACATCTTCTATCTCTCTGGTAAGTCCAGGCTCCAGGTCAAAGGACCTGAAAAAAATTGTGTGGCTTTAGTAGCTCTTCACCAAATAAAACTATTTACTGGCTCAGGGTACTGACCCACCAAAGACTGTTCTGATTAGAGAAGAAACGAAGGTGCACTTATTGTATGAGACTAACCCATTTATTGTTACCACTCAACAGACTGTTTGGTCGTGGCTGTGTTTTTTTCTACAAAATAAAACTTTGTTGTTGTTGTGGATGATTTTTCTTTTGGTCTAAAGCAGAGTTTGTTATTGATTAATATACATGGTGACATAAACATGAATATACATGATAATAGTAAAAATTAATTATAACTAGCTGGCAATAACACAGCACAATAGATTGGCTGTAATTTTTATCTTATAAGCAGCGCAAAGCTGTAACTTGTCACCTTATTAGAGCCGAGCCGATTGTGAAGCCCCACTCTGTCTGAGCTAGGAGAGCACATAGAAAGTTAAGTTTACAACAGTTTACCTGTTAGATATAAAGAAGATGCAGCGAACCTTGTTTCAAACGGGAACATAACTCATATTAATAACAACAAATGTAACTCTAGCACTCACAAGATTAAAGATATGTATATAAGCATATACGCAACAGGGTTACATTGTTTACAATGTTACACGCTTATGAATGCACGCATACACATAGATATTGTTACTTCACAGGCATAATAACTTGTATACAAAGGCAGATTAGTCTCTTATCGACTATATAATTAGCGATTCAAACTTACTTTTGCATTCACGCACAACTCTTTGTCCAAAAGGCGATCTTTAAACAGTCCAAAAACAATGATGTCTCAGAAACTTAAGCATCCGACCCCGTATACCACTGCACTGAACTTCAGTCTCTGTGTGGGGCGGGGGATCACATGGTCAAGGTTTCTGGATGCTGATTGGCTCAGGTGAAGTGGTCTGTGTATGTACGTGTCTCAATATGTAGAAGGAGAGATTTAAGAGAGAGATTAGAATAATAGAAACCCATAGTCTTTTTTATCTATCTATTTTATCCATCCATCTATCTATCCATCTATCTATCTATCTATCTATCTATCTATCTATCTATCTATCTATCTATCTATCTATCTATCTATCTATCTATCTATCTATCTATCTATCTATTATCTATCATAATAATAATAATAATAAACTGATTCAGTATTCCTCAAAATGAATAAAAACAGTAAAATGAATGGCAGCACAGCTGAAAGGTTTGTTTGAGCAGCACCTTCTACTGTATCTATCTATCTTCGGTTTTTCCACAGAGGATTTGTGAAAATAGTCATTCCTTTACACTTTAATCACTAAAATGTACAATTCATGAGGTTATTCTTTAGTAATTCCATGAGTTAGGTGTATATTTCAAACATCATCATTACGTTGTAAGGCAAATGAATGGAATCATTCAGTCTGTATTAACAATCCATTGCTATTACAACTTTCGTTCAATTAAAATAAAAGCCTGTTTATACAATTGTACAGTATAATTCAAATGTTGTTCGAGTGTTGCTGGTACAGTGTTCCAGCTTTGATCTACCATGCCATGGATGCCTATCAATATCATTCCATCTTGCTCTGCAGCTCTCTGTTAAATGACAGCTCAGAAGATGATCTTCCCCTAGAAGATTGCTGTTCTCACACGGCTACCATAGCCAAGGCCTATTTATGACCCATCATGCCTCATCAATCAACCATGAGGAAAACTGTCCACTGCAGACCACTGGATCTCCTCATTGTCATTGGCCTTGTGTGAAAGCACATTTCACATTTTGCCACCCTATGTGCAGATCAGACCACAGCAGCTCATCCATATATTTCACAAGCGGTCACTCATCATCTGCCTGTGAAGACATGGTTAATGCACTGGAGGATACTAAATAAGTGCATGATTTATCAAGAATACACTTGCTGCAAACTGACACTCCTTATTCTCATTTCCTATTCAGTGTGATTTGCATGAATGGGGGTCCCAGCTGGTAACTCGTACGAAGAGCAAAACACCATGGATTACCTGCAATGTATGTTTTTCAATGAAGATGTCAGTCTGTGTCATTGTGTACGGATAAGACAGTCAAATTGCTTAGTCATGTTGTCAATATAACAGTGTACTCTGGAGGGATGTTCTGATGTAAATCTATGGCAACATTTTGGATGACAATTACTGTATTGAACAGTATGCCATTTGTTTATGTATGCCATATATCTATTTCAAGTACAAATTTACAGATTTACTGTGTGTGGGATATTGATTGAAAGAGACTGGATAGAATTCCTTAATAGAAAATAGACTTTCAATGTAGAGACAAAAATCTCTAATGTTTAATAAAAATAAATGATAAATATGTTAATTTAAATATTACAAAAGTATCCTGGGGGGTGGACACATGAACCACATCTAAGGGTGGTCCCCTCTAAAAATATGATTACAAAACCAGTCTGTGTATTGTAAATAACAAGGTTTTATACTTTACATAATTGTGTAAGTAGTAAAACCACACAAAAGGGGGGAAATATACATTTTAAGTTTAGAAACATTTTGAGCCTGGGGGAAATATACATTTTAAGTTTAGAAACATTTTGAGCGAGAACAAAGTCAATAGTTGTGGAACTCCAAGGCTTTCAAGGCTATTTTATTCACTTAAATATCAGATGAAGTGATTTTCTCTTTAATACAGATGATGCCAATGTAATTTTTGTGTCACTATGTTAGCAATAATAACATTTCGGGGGGAAATATACATTTTAAGTTTAGAAACATTTTGAGCCTCAAACATTACCTGCTTGACGAAAAGGGTTGCCAGGTTTTTTACAACAAAACCCTCCAAATCACGTTCCAGGGGCAAAAATACACATTATTGGGGTCACTTCAACCCGCGGACATGAAAAACAACCTGGCAATAGTGATAAAGCCTAGTTCCACAGGAAAACCGCGGACTTGGCAACACTGTGACGGATACAACGGACACGAGCACTGTCATGGCGTGACTGCAACAGCTTGAAGTTGTCTAAATCGGCACGGTCTCCCTGCTGCACTAATAATAGTAAGGCTTTCCTCTGTGTATACATTTTACAATTTTAGCTGTATTATTTGTGTCCCCTTAAAAAATCAGACTTGAAATTTTTTTTGTTTATTGTCCCGCCTCAACTGTTTTTAGTTTTAATGGTAATGCTTTCCTCCCTCCAGATTACTGTTGTACCACTTTCACAGCATGTTAAAACATCACACTATTACTTGATCTGGACAAACTGTGTATCATTAGTGTATCCAGCTTCGATATTTGACCACTGATATGATAAAAGTCAGTTGCAGTGACAATCATTTCTTAATTTATGTCAGGAGTGCAAAATAATCAGCCGGTAATTTATGACATTTTGAACAGAATAACACACATTCGTATTCAGCCATGTCTGCTGCGGTTTATTTGTGTTCACAGTTGATCGATCTGCCCAGAGTTTACAGGTCAGATGTCTGACTTAAATGCGGTTTATTTGTGTTCACAGTTGATCGATCTGCCCAGAGTTTACAGGTCAGATGTCTGACAAAAAGTCCCTTTAAGGCAAGTCATTTCACTTGGTGGCCATCTTTGAAACACTTCTCGGGCGTGCAACCATTATATAAGATAATGCTGTATAATTTAATTAAACATTGTGATGTAAGATGAAAAAACAGAATATTTCTTATACGATTTTTTAGGGATGGTTGGCTTGAGACTGCTGTATTCCCAAGTGCCTCAGTGGTGAAAAGTCATCCATAGTAAGATGGACGAAATACTGAGGGTATTTAGACTGACGACTGCCAGCTGGGCTAAATGAGAAGGGCATTAGAAGTAATGAGCACCATGCAGGCATATGACACTGCAGGCCTTTGTTTGGTGAAGTTCAATGACAAGTGTTATTGATCGTTTGCCATGGTGCAGAAACCTGGCAGTGTGTGTTCTGTGCCCACTCTACACAGGAGGCCAGACATGGAAAATATCCCTCTCCCCTCTGCAACATAGTTCATTTGCACTTCTGCATATAAGGTTTGGCATCAAAACCTGATTTTTTAGTGAATTTTGTGTTTTTTGAGCAAATGGTGACACCATTTTTATCTTTGGATGAAGACATGGTGCAGTAGAATAGTAAGTCAGAACTGTGACATATCAGAGATCACCTAGAGAATGTCTTTCACAATAGATCATACAGAGATCTGTGTGAGATTTCTAATATAGCTCAGACCTTCTGTTTGAGAGGCATGTCCATTCATCTGTCTCTTACAACATGTCAGCTGAGACAGCGATAATAGTGGCATAGTAAAGGACAGGTGACATCTGTGATAACATTGGTATTAGGAAAATATTGTTTGTAGAAAATCAATGCACATAGTATATACACATTTAGGGTTAATTATTATTTAATTCAAAGAAATAATCTAGATTGTAAATCCAAAATGAAATATTAAAACATAGCTGTGAGCAGTAATTATTGGGGTTTAAGCACTTGGTCTGTTATGGTCTAGGCCGACCCAGAATGCAGGGTTGACACCATAACACATTCAGGACGGAGATGTACCTTCAGACTGAGTTCTTATGTGTATTGAGTTTGGTGTAAATATCTCGTTCTGTTCAAAAGTTACAACCAATTTAGGAAAACTGGCCCAAAATTTCACCAAGAAGGTGATCAAATCTGGCATGTGCATTTTGTTCGACTTGAGCCAAGGACTCCCATGATATAAGACACTTGAGTCTGCGACAAGAGGTTTTAGGAGTTATGAGCGATTTCGTACTTTTGATCACTGTACCGCCTCCGTCAGGCTGATTGGGGCGAGCCTTGGTGACATTGTAGATGGGATGGGTACTATCATCCCTCACAGTTTGAGGTTTCTATGTCTTACGGTTTAGTCCGCTTGATCACTTTTAAGTCACTTTGGTGATCTTTGAAAATCCTAACAATTGCAATAGGGTTTCAGTAGTACATGCTTAAACCGCAAAATAAAATGAAAAATTCCCGCACCATTAGCTGCACCACACAGAGTTTATAAAACTACTTTAAAATGTATTAGTTATAATATTTACTGTAGACCTAAATCTCATATAGAGGTTCAAACACATAAAAATACCAAATGTAAGTGCCCTCCAAGATGTTGTGCCTCTATTTCCATTCCATCTCCAGTTTTTCATATCGCTACACTATTGGAGTTTTATTTATTTATTTCTTTATTTATTTATTTATTTATTTATTTATTATTTTTATTGTGCACCTCTTAAAACTTAGAGCACAAATTTTAATTGCTTATACTGGTTTGCTGTATTGATTTTGGTGCTCCCTCCTTCTCAAGTCAACTTTGAGGGGTTTTAAGCATCTTCATTACAAGAAATCCTGTAGAGAATTGTCTAATATTTGGTTGACTTATAGGTATAATTGATGGCATAACTTCTGAAGGAACTCCTCTCCAAGCAACAAGGAAGTAATCATTAACAAGCAACACTTACTCTGACCATTTCCTAATCTGACCTTCTGTGTGGGTTATGGGGAAGTCATGGCCTAATGGTTAGAGAGTTTGACTCCTAACCCTAAAGTTGTGGGTTCGAGTCTTGGGCCGGCAATGCCACGACTGAGGTGCCCTTGAGCAAGGCACTGAACCCCCGACTGCTCCCTGGGTGCCGCAGCATAAATGGCTGGCCACTGCTCCGTGGTGTGTGTGTGTGTGTGTGTGTGTGTGTGTGTGTGTGTGTGTGTGTGTGCACTTTGGATGGGTTAAATGCAGAGCACGAATTCTGAGTATGGGTCACCAAACTTGGCTGTTTTTCATTTTTATTTTTTTCTTTTTTTTTTTTTTTTTTTCACTTTCTTTTAATCTTTTAGGTTTTGAGTTTCTGTCTTGGATCTACTTGTGCATATTGCATTCTTGACTTCTTTCAAATGTCCCTTGCAGTCTTCTTAACACAGACAAACTAATAAATTATCACCAGTGACAGTTTAGAGACAAGTTCTCATGATTAACTAGCTGGTTATTAGCATTCATATTACTAGCATATTGGGTGTTTATATATTAATGTCTTATTCTGCATTACCATATTTTAGATCCCTTAACCCTTTCACATACCTAAACTTGCCAACTTCATTATTAACTATTAAAAAATACAGCAAATTAGGGATTTATTGAGGAAAAAGTCATAATAGTAAGTTAATAGTTAATTTTACACCTGGTACAGCATTGCGCTTGCAGAGCGTTCGGGTATGAGTTCTGTGAAAATCAAATCACAATAAAAAAGCTCAGCAAAAATCAATTTGAAATAGCTGATTCAACATATGTACTTTTATTTATTGGTTTTGTTTGGGGTAAAGTTAGAATAGGTGGGACGTTGTTTACAAACGTGAAACAGTATTGACCTTATAGCATCATTAATAAGACACCATTACCTTACTGACTATTAATAAGCAGCAAATTAGGAGTTTTGTTTTGGATAAAACTGAACATGCTTGTAGCACTATTCACTGGACGTTTCTCTTTGAAAGCTTCACAAAACGTGCAAGAAGTAATGTAATATTACAACATTTTGTTAAAATGTCACCATACTTTTTTTCCAATGAGCCTGTTTAAAATGTATGCCGTATATAAATGTAAAAGGAATATATTCTGTATTGGATCTTGTAACTTCTCACAAGTATTTCACCACATATTCTTTCAAATGAAATGAGCTCATAAAACTACCTGAACTACCTGAATAATTACTATAAATAAGCCATACACTCTTAAAAATAGAATTAGAAGTTTTTAGAAGTAGAACGTCTTGGTTACGTACGTAACCCTCGTTCCCCGATGGAGGGAATGGAGATGTTATGTCATGACGACATTAGGGGACTAACTTGGGAGCCCAACCATTTCTGAGTTCAAGAAAAAGTTATGTCTGAGAATTGGCTAGTGGATTTTGCATGCTGAGCCACTCCCCGTGCACACGCGGCTATAAGGTGACAGCGTGCATCCACTCATAAGGTTTTATGCTGAGGAGCCGAGAATGTGTCCCAGCAAACAGCGAATGGTTCAAGGTTGTGGCATGGGGACATAATGTCTCCGTTCCCTCCATCAGGGTATGAGGGTTTACATATGTAACAGAGATGTTCCCTATCTGTTGGTCACTACGAGTTATGTTGTGCCGACATTAGAGGTCTATGGAAAATGCCACAACCTGAACATTTTCACAACCTTGTGGCGCTGCAAATGTTGACAAGCCTAACATGTCAAGACAAAAGCTCCGCAAAGGTCGTAACCTTCCCAAAGCCCCAGCGCAAATTCACTTACCTTGGTACTGCAGGGGACCAATGGTGAGTACATCGCAGCTGGAGAAGGCCATGCTGCTGTTCCATCCACAATTTTTTTTTTTTTTGAAAGGGCAATCCAACTCCAGTGAAAGATTGCTTCAAATCTTCCCTTTTTGTTCCTTCAGCCTGGCAGAATGATGGGGAAGCAAGCCTTCAGGAAAAGGTCGCTAGGGAGACCACATCCTACCCATAGGGAGGTGACATATGGAGATACTGATATGGATTGACCCAGGGGGCAGTACTACATATGGAATGGGTCTCTAAGGCAGGTCGTTCCTTAGAGTAGGGATGGACCAACTGCCAGAAGAGACTGACAGAGCAGGTCTGTCAACGGAAGACACAGGCTTACCGAGAGGGAAACCTTACTGGGGAAGAATACACATATGAGATTACCCATAGGGAATCAAGCCATATGGACACCTAGCCCGGTACAGGGGCTGACCAAGACTCCAGGCATGCTAACACCAGTACTGAGCCTGGCGTCAGACTGCTCCACCAATTCTGACTGCCAGGGTTGCTGGAGGATCTCTACTTTGAGAAAAAAGTCGCTCGCATCCCCTTGTGAGGGGGAATGGCACAGCAAGCGTGACACCGAGTCAGTTCTTCCCGCCAATTGCCTGTTACCCAACACACGGGAAGAAAACAGCTCGACATGAAAGTTGTAAAACCTTGGAAAGGTGTTAGGTGTCATGCAGCCCGCAGCTCGTCAGATGTCCGCCAGAGAAGCTCCGTGTGCCAGCGCCCAGCAGGAGGAGTGCACCCCCAGGGGGCATGGCTCACCTTGGGATTGCTATTGGTGAGGTGATGGCATCCACTATCCAGTGGGCCAACCTCTGCTTGGAGACAGCCTTCCATTTCTGCTGACCTCCAAAGCAGACAAGGAGCTGCTTAGAGCTTCTGAAGCTCTGGGTGCCGTCCACGTATATGCGTAACGTTCTCACGGGACACAGCAATGCCAAGGCTGGCTTTGCCTCCTCCGGGGGCAGCGCTTACAGGTTCACCACCTGATCTCGGAAGGGAGTGGTGAGAACCTTGGGGACATATCCAGGCCGGGGTCTCAGGACAACATGAGAGTAGGCCGGCCCAAACACAATGCACTCATCACTAACTGAAAATGCTTAGAGGTCCTCGACCCTCTTGATGGAAGTGTGCACTATCAGGAGTGCTGTCTTAACCCTCTGAGGTCTAGGGGGGTTTTGGGGGCCTGGAGAAGTTTTGACATCCCCTGACTTTTGTACAAACTGGGCTATAATAATACGTAAATAGCATGTATGTACTTGATTGTGTTTTTGAGAAAACAATGTTTATGCATGGTTAGTTAAAATCTACAATTTTGAAGTCACTGAAATAAGTTCATAAAACACATACAGAACATTTGTTCACAAGACTGTCAAACCTGGATCTTGTAGCCTAGAATTTTTGCTTCAAAATGATGTGAAAATCATCTTGTTTACTCACTCACAGAAAACAATAGATTAATTAAAATTTTCTAAGACACTTTTTGCTTCGAAAGGGCATATGCGAGTAGGCATGATTGATCATTAATATTTGTGTGATTCACACCTGAGAAGACAAAGGCCCGCTTAATGAGCTGCATAATGAGCCTTTCAGACAGGTGTGTGACTGAGAGGGAAGAGTTACATAAAGAATGTGAGGACAAAATAAATGTATATATTTTTAGGTTTGTAGTTTATTAAGAATATATTTAATTATCCCACAAAATAACTTGAGAATCACTTGCAAGTGCAGTTAAACAGTTTTTTAGGAACAGTCAAAGCTGACTTTCAAAGCTGAATTTTTGGCATCATTACTCGAGTCACACGATCCTTCAGAAATCACTCTAATATTCTGATTTGCTACTCAAAAAAAAAAAAAAAAAAAAAAAAAAAACAGATTGCCTCATATGGTGCCCAGCCCCTGAGAAAAGAAGGTCCTTCCACAGGAAACTGATGAGTCCTCTGCACAATGTAATGTTGCTGCAGCCTGGAATTAAACTGCTGGTTACATCTGGCCAGAGGAGAACTGGCCCCCCAACTGAGCCTGGTTTCTCCCAAAGTTTTTTTCTCCATTCTGTCACCGTTGGAGTTTTGGTTCAGGTCCACCTGAGCTTCCCGAATCGACTCGAGATCAGCTGGAATGTCTGGGGATGGAGTCGCCATTCTTCAGGGAAAGTGAGCTGTCGTGAGAGCATGTCGGCCACACGACTGAGCTCCCCCAGACTGTGTATGGCACGCAGCGACTTGATGGCAGTTGCCGCCCTGTCGGTTGATGTACAAAACAGCTCCGCACCAAGATGTGCTCCTCCAGCTGCAGCAGCCAAATCTGCCGCAAGGCTAGATGCACTGTCAACAACAACTATAGGCAGTTGATGTGCCAAAGCAGTCGAGGTCCTGTCTAGGAGGCATCTGTCGTGATGACAACATGCTGGGACACTTGTTCTAAAGGCACAAGAAAAGCAAGGTCTGACCAGGGGGGCTGAATAGACTGCGATACATAGGTGTGATGGTGACACAATGTGTCCTGTGGTGCCATGCCCATCTCGGGACTCAGGAGTGTAACCAGTGCTGAAGTTGTCTCATATGAAGCAATCCGAGCGGCGTGACTGCGGCAGTGGATGCCATATGCCCCAGGAGCCTCTGAATGTGTTTCAGTGGGTACCACCATCCTGCCTCTGAAGGAACTCAGAACACAGTTCAGCACCGACTGGGCATGTTCATTGGTGAGACGTGCCATCATACTCACCTAATCTAACTCCATACTGAGATAAGAGATTATCTGCACAGGGGAGAGCTTGCTATTTTCTCTGTTGACCTGAAGCCCCAACTGACTGAGGTGCCGAAGCACCAGGTCCCTGTGGAAAAAGAAAAGGGAAAAAAAGATTCTTCGTCCAGTCCTCCTCTGGGGGAAGTAGCGGTGCTGTCCTCGCCACCCCCTGAACAGCAGTTTCCCACTTCTCCTGGTTTCCCGTGTTAGGGCCGATTTGTCATGGCATGGCATGCAGGACAGAGGCAGCTTCGTCATACCATGGCATGTAGGCCAGAGGCAGCTTGGCCCACAGTACTATAAGCTTTGGCAGCGAGAGCCACTGACAGGTTACAGCTCTTTGGATGAGAGACACGAATGACTCCTCCAGGTGGCGGCATTTTGCAGACAGAGGTGCACCACAACTGCTCTCATAACCTGGAGAATGTCTGCGTACCCCCTGGCTGCCCCGTCATCGAGGGTATTTAGGATGGAAGAGAGAGACGAGCAGTTTATGGTCATAAAATCGGCCAACCACAAGTTCGTCACCTCTTCCTGTACCTCTGGGAAGAAAGGAACCAGAGCAGAATGCAGTTATGAGCCATGCTCCGCACGAGAAACCAATCATCCAGCCTGATGCTCACGGCTGCCCGGGCAAGCATGGCCAACAGCTCTTGGTCCGATTCAGCAGTGGCGACAACACCCAAGGGGGGCAGCCCCACCAAATCTTCATCCTCAGAAGCCGATAGCCCATCCCCTGATGCTGTGATTGACATCTGATCCTCTGGCAGTGGACCAAATGACACGCTGTGACCGCCGTGAGATGACCCAGCAGAATCACTCGGCAGCCGCACAGGACATGCACTGCGGGAGGATTTAAAGGTCTGTTGGGCATGGCCAGGCGGAGAAGCTCTCACTGTAATCCTCAATTCTCCCAGAGCACTAACCAGCAGTCCTATGCTTGTGGCAGAGAAACCATGAAGGGTAGTGACAGAGGGGTCTGCTCACTCCTCCCCTTGTGGAGAGAGAGACATGATTGCAGCGATGCCATGGTCATATGCCCACAATAGATTTATGACTCATCCACGAGTGCCAACGTGCTGAAGGCCCAGAAACTGAAGACAGCAATCATGGCCGTCGACAGAGGACAGGAAATGAGCGGATATGGGAGGACATGGACGAAACGGCATCTTGAAAAAGATGCAAATCTGTCATGATTTGCTCTTTTAGGAAACTGCTTTTTTAGCTTAAGCACCCAGGGGAATTGCTGCTGACAGGGACACCACTGTAACACACCGTAACATCAGCCAAGAACAGCTCCTCTTCAACACAAAAAAGAATGGCTTTGTAGTGAGTGAGTGACATCAACTACTCGGCACCGAAGCAAAAATCTAATGACATTGTCGCCTTATACACTATACCCGTGTGCACGGGGTTGTAGCTCAGCATGCAAAATCCACTAGCCATTTTTCATTGGCGTTTTCTCTTATACTCAGAGTTGATTGGGCTCCCAAGTTAGACCCCTAATGTTGTCACGACATAACTCATATTGACCGACAGATAGTGAACACATAACACCACCAGTCATTTAATCACCATTACATTTGACTTATATAGAATACCATTTTGAATTCTTACTACATTTAGCTTTCATTGATCTGACTTTCATTTAATTCAGAACAGACAAAAAAGACAGTTAGCACTTTTTGTTATTGTCCCCTTTTCCATAATGGGGACTGACATTGTTCAAAAAAGCACCATAAAAAAGTCCCCATGACTCATGCACTACATTCAACATCATACTAAAAATTTAGCACTCTGCATGTTAACTTGTTGTAATTAATTAGTCGTGTGACATTCATGAACCAATGGCATTCAGAATCATTGACGTCCAACTTGCCATGACACATCTACATGTAACATGTTTGGAATCATAAATGAGTTTTGTGAGCTGTTTCAGAGTAGTTGATTTTCAATAAATAACTTAAATTTTATTCTGTTCCTCACCATATGAGTTCAAAAGACCTTGAAAGTCATACATGAGTGGTATTGACTATTTTTATGTTTGATATTGCTGTTGCTTTTCAGATCTTTACTTTGGTAAAATGGTCAGGAATTTTTTTTTTTGTTTTTTTTTTTTGCTAGAAGCACTGCATTAATCAATCAAACGGTACAAGTCAAGGGGACCATTTTTTTCTGTCATGCTGAACTGTGGTCATTATGGTCCAAAAATGAATGGCAGTGATGGGACAGCATGCATTTCCCCTGCCTGTCATGATGACCTCTTCACGCTCACAACTAATGACACTTGATAGCTGCCATACATTTTCCCTAAACCCAAAATCATCTATTGTATTTGATCTATTTAGACAAGTTCAGAGAAAGCCTGTGAGTGACTGTAAATATCCGTTCAAAGCTTTCCTCATTCAAGTTCTTTCATGGTGAAGATGGAGATCCTTTTTTGTATTGATTTTCTGAAACCAACATCTTCAAGCTCAAGAACTCTTTTCCTTTCAGTTTCTCCATCCTCAGGGTTAAAGTCACCATGAAATCAAAATGGAAAATTCTTATTTTTTAATGGAATACTGTAGTGTTTATTATAAATAATTAAACTGTACACTTCATTATTATTAATTTTATTTTTTTTAAACCCATTTGCCCTAGTTAACTTTAATCAAAAACGTTAACCTCCCCTCGCCCTCAAAATGACTCTTCTTCTCTTCTGGTCATGAGCTATGGCGCATGGGCGAAGCTAGTGACCTGAGGGGTAAACGCTGGGATAAACAACAGGGGGAAAAGCTGACGCTGATACTTCACTTTATAGAACTCAATGCATTGACCAGTGCTGACACAAGCCATGGGGGAGTACACTAACCTTAAAATTGAAAGGATATTAGGACATTACAACAACATTACTCTAAGGACATCGCAAACTTTTTTTTTTATGAATATGACTTAACCTGATGGAGTACACGCTCAGTCATTCAGGCAGTCTCTCTTTTTGCGAGTGCTGTTATGTATGTTTTTTGTGTCATTGATCATCCTTGTCATCGTCTTCCTCAATAAATAAAAAAGTTCTTCATGCTAGGGTGTCAGTGGTGAATCCAGTGGAGAGAAATCCCCTCACAACTAACTGCAAACTGGCATTCAGGTCTGCCTCCATTTTGTTAGCAACACCCCAACTTCCAATGATCCAATCAATTCCCGAATTACAAAATCAAGTCCCGCACTCTCATTTCAGATGCCGTTTCACTTGGATAGACATCACAGGAGAAAAAAAAAAGACAATCGCTACTTCTGTTTCATGCCGAATTTAAGTCATAATCAATTCATTCAGATAACGGACTATGGCCCTATGGTGGTCAGATAACGGACTATTGTGATTTTCTGCGCATTAATAATATCACAAATGGTCTAATGGGTACATTAGATATATTTTATTACAATTATTCTTTATTCTCTAAGGGCAACCTTTTATCATTTGAGAGAGTAAGCTCAAATACTTAAAATAAGCTCCTCTTTAAGCACTTTGTCAGATTTTCCTTCATGGCTGCTCAACTTCAAATGTGAGATCTGTGAAATGGGCATCTCACAATGACAGTCTTTCCATTCAACACAATGAAGGACTCTTATATCTAAAGTTTCTGTTCATCATCAAAGGACGATTCTATAAAATTTCACCCAAAATGACTCCAAACCTAAATTCCTGGCTTAATGTTTGTTGCGCCCCATGAAACCACTGAGGAAAATGATATGTCAGTCTCTCTCTCTCATCACATTCAATTCAAAAAAACAAACTCACAACTCAGCTAAAATATAATTTCTTTTGGGGGCGCTGTAGATGTAGTGATGCGGGAAACACTTTAATAGTATTTTTGTATGGTGTTCTGTCTACTTTGATAGAAGAATGCAGACTCATAAAACATCAAATGCAATTTGGTTCCAGGAATTCCGGGTTCTGAATAAAAGTGGCTCTTTTGGAGAAGAAAAGAAGCTGAGCATTTACTGTAGAATTACCTGTTTTGGACTTACCACAATAATTTATATAGCAAACAATTGAAGTGGAAATATCAGATCTTTTGAGTGGCTCCCCTGCATACCTTCTTTCAGGATATAATTGCGGACAGAATGATAGATTGGTTGGAGGCAGTTTGTCAGTGACACTGGCTGTGTGACAGACTCATATGTGTACAAAGCTCAGCTGATTCTTTGTAATAATGTAAGTAAAGCTTCCCCCTGTATGAAGGTGGATGATTAGTTGTCAGGGTTGTCTAAAGGCCAAGGATGGCTTTGAGTAATTTCATAATGCTGTGAGAATAATTAGCTTCTTCTTGACCTTTAAGCAAAAACTGGTGGTAGAGAGTAGTGGGGTATCAAGGCTACACAAGTCCAACCAAGGTGCTTTGACTTAAGTTTATTTTATGTGGCATTATGGAAACTAATAACAGAACACCGACCAGGCTTTCTGAGAGAACAGATAAAGCCTTGGCTGAACAAAGGTTTTTCAGGTCTAACTAATTGCTTTTTGTTGTTGTTGTTGTGAATACAGTTTTGAATTTGCTGCTTTTATTGCATCTTTATGTCAACATACTCGTCCAGAATATGTTGTCTGTTAGTGATATGGGTTTTTCATTAGCTAATACTGCTAAAAAGACTACAGGTGACCAATAGCCAGGGATGAGCAATATTTCAGATACATGTATTCGAAATTCAAAATACTTTTTACTTTATATTTTAAAATATTTTAGAAAAAAAAAAGCTAATTTATTTTCTGTGTCAATACCTGAAGTTTTGTATTTGTGTATTTTCAATTTATAGCACTTGATATATACTGGATTCAATGGTCCTTAAAACATATTTAGATTTAAATAATAATAATAATAATAATAAGTTGTCAGGGTGTTGCTATGAAGTTTTGAGTATGCGCTAAGTGTTTTTTCGTTATGATTGTTAATTGTTGTTGGTTTTTTTCAAAGAAGGTAGAATAATCATGAAGAAAAATAATAACAAAAATAAAACAAGAAATTTTAAAAACACATAAAACAAGCAATTCTAAAACATTGGAAATGATTTAAAAATTGACTTATTTAAAATGAATTTAAAACAGTTAAAAATAGAAAATGATTTTACATAGAATACAGTGAATATGTAAAATACAGTGCAATCAATTCGGACATCGCACAGTGCTCATTCAACAAATGCACAGCTAAAACAGATGAGTTTTGAGTCTAGATTTAAATGTGACTAATGTTTTTTAGCACATCTGATCTCTTCTAGAAGCTGATTCCAACTTCTGATGTCTTAGTAACTAAAGGCGGACTCCCCTTGTTTTGTGTGAACCCTTGGTATTTCTAACTGACTCGATCCTAATGATCTGAGTGGTCTGTTAGGTTTATATTCAGTGAACATATCTGCAATATATTTTGGTCCTAGGTCATTGAGTGATTTATAAACGAGTATAAGTACTTTAAAATCAATCCTAAATGTAACTGGAAGCCAGTGTAAGGACCTGAGGACTGGTGTGATATGCTCAGATTTTCTGGTTCTAGTAAGAATCCTGGCAGCAGCGTTCTGGATCAGCTGCAGCTATCTAATGGTCTTTTTGGGAAGGCCGGTGAGCAGACCATTACAGTAGTCCACCCTGCTGGTGATAAAGGCATGAACAAGTTTCTCTAAGTCTTGACTGGAAACAAAACATCTATTTCTTGCAATGTTTTTTAGATGATAGTATGCTGATTTAGTTACTGCTTTGACATGACTACTGAAACTAAGGTCTGTCTCCAGAGTCACACCAAGATTCCTGACTTGATTTTTAGTTGTTTGTCCCCTTGAGTCAAGGTATGCATTCACCTTGAAAACTTCATCTTTGTTTCCAAATGCAATAACTTCAGTTTTTTCCTTTTTTTAACTGAAGAAAGTTCTGGCACATCCAACTATTAATTTCATCAATACATTGGCAGAGGGAGTCAATGGGGCCGTAGTCATTTGGCGATAAGGCTAGGTAAATCTGGGTATCATCAGCATAGCTGTGATAGGCAATTTGGTTCTTTCTCATTATCTGACTTAGTGGGAGCATATACAGGCTAAACAAGAGCGGGTGCCAGAATTGAGCCTTGTGGTACTCCGCATGTCATGGACGGTCCACTTAGACTTATGCTCTCCTAGACTCACATAATAACCTCTCCCTTCTAAGTATGACCTGAACCATTTGAGTACCATCCCAGAAAGCCCGACCCAGTTTTCCAGTCTCTCTAGTAGTATGTTATGATCGACAGTGTCAAACGCAGCACTGAGATCTAGCAATACCAGCACTGATATTTTGCCAGAGTCAGAATTTAAGCGAATATCATTTATTATCTTAATGAGCGCTGTCTCTGTGCTGTGATGCAGTCGGAAACCAGATTGAAAATTGTCCAGGTATCCATTTGAGTTTAAGTATTTGTTCAGCTGATTAAAAAATTACCTTTTCTATAATTTTGCCTATAAAAGGAAGATTTGATATTGGTCTATAATTGCTCAAAAAGGGTGTTATCAAGATTGCTCTTTTTCAGGAGGGGCTTAACAACTGCAGTTTTTCAGGGAGTTTGGAAATGTCCCAGAAAGAAGGTGAGGCGTTCACCACTTCTAAGAGATCTGCTTCTAAACAGTTAAGCACACTTTTGAAAAAAGATGTGGGAAGTGTGTCAAGATAGCAGGTTGACAATTTTAGGTGCTGCACTATTTCTTCCAAAATTTTGCTATCAATTGCTTCAAAAATAGACATGGTATCTTTTTGATATTGCGTCCAGATCTGTCTGACCTCTGCATTACTTGAGGATGTGCTAATCCCCTTCCTGATATTAATGATCTTCTCAGAAAAGAAGGAAGCAAACTCATTGCATTTGATAACTGAGAGCATTTCACTGGGAATCTGACTTGGGGGGTTTGTCAGTCTCTCAACAGTGGCAAAAAGAGTACAAGTGTTGTTTAAGTTACTGTTTATAAGGTTTGAGAAAAAATTCTGTCTAGCTGTGGCTAGTTTCACATTAAAAGCATGAAGGCTGTCTTTATAGATGCTATAGTGAATTTCAAGTTTCGTCACAGTTTCGTCTTCCGCCACATCCGCTCGGCTTTTCTGCATTGTCTTTTCATAGTCTGAACTGCTGTTGATCTTCTCCAAACTGATTTCTGTCTGTTTGTTTTCTTACTGACTATTATTGGAGCAATATCATCAATAACATTCTTAACTTTTGAGTTAAAGGAATCAAAGAGAATATCAACAGAGTCTGCAGAAATGCTTGGTGTTAGAGATATAGCCTCCATAAACCGCACACTAGGGTTCTCGTTAATGCATCTCCTTCTGACAGAGTCAGACCTAGATACAGTGGTAGCAGAGATCAATAAATCAAAAGAAAATACAGAAGTGATCAGATAGTGCTACGTCCTTAATAACAATGGATGAAATGTTTAGACCCCTAGTGATGATTAAATCTAGGTTGTGTCGTCCTTTGTGTTTTGTTCCATGTTCATGCTGAATCCTTTGTGTGTGGGTCCATGTACATGCTGAATCGACAGGTTAAAAAAAAGCCTCAAGTCCAAATATTCATTTATCACCAATTAACTGTTTGACAAACACTTCCTGCTTCGATGTCCAGTTGATAACATTTCTGTGACCTCTTCAACAAAGGCTGGAGAGTATTTTGGAGGCCTGTAAATAATGATAAACAGAATGCGTGGAGCACCTTTCAGCACAATCCTTAGATATTCAAAAAGACAAGTACTGACCAAATGACACTTGCTTGCATTGATAGACATCTTTAAAATAGAGCAGCTACACCTCCACCTCTCCTAACAGTCCTGCACACACTCATGAAAGTAAAGTTAGGAGGGGCGGTTTCATTGAGGACTGTTGCACTGCAGCTGTCTTCTAGCAATGTTTCATTTAGAAACATAAAATCCAGATTGTTTGTGGTTATAAAATCATTGATTAGAAATGATTAATTTTTTAGTGAGCGAATGTTTAAAAATGCTAACTTGATGGCAGTACTTTGTGTCTTTACATCAATCTTAGTTTGATGCATTATAGGCTGCAGATTAGATGAGTTTGCCCTTGAGCTTGAAAAGACCTTAGACTTTCTATCACGTGATAAAACTGAAATAGAGAAAGCTACAGGCACACTGGGTTCCCAATTGTTCTGTAAACATTTTGTGAATGTTGATGCTATTATAGCGGGGACCCGACACATATCACTGAGAGCTGCTATCAGTTGTTTTTGGTTCACCTACAGCAGATGGAGGGTTTGGGCCCTGGCCGTTGTGGCAGCGGTCGGAGAGCTCTCACAGGAGCAGGGCCCACAGGCTTTGGTGGTTGGGGGGCCCGCCGTTTTTTTGGTGATATTTGTGGACTTGCAGCGAATGAGTGAGAGAGTTTAGTCCCAGCATACACCAATTCCTCCATTTTCTGTGAGAAGCACAGAAGTGGAGATGCTGGAGAGAGGGATAATGTGTCTGGTGAGAGGGGGCTGTGTCTCTGGTGTTTTCCAGTGACTGTGATATGTTGTCCTGGCTTCCCTGGCTGTTTTCCAGAAGGGTCGTCCTTGGGTGCTGAGTCTTGTATCTGTTTTGATACATCACAGTCTGTCTGTAAGGAGCTCTGTGGGCAGGGCTCAGCCGGGATAGTGTCCATCAGCAGTGCTTGTTGTGGCTGGATGGTGTTATCAGTGTTCTTGTGGGATATGTCAACCACATGATGACTCGGACCTGGTGTGTGTGTGTGCTGAATGAATTGACATACTCTGCTGAAGGATGGCGTAAACAGAAGTAGATATTGTCCTTAAGCACTCTAGCTCCAAGTTTGTTAGGGTGGAGGCCATCCGGTTTAAACAGTTGTCTATGGCCCCAGAACAGATTGAAGTTGTCGATGAAATTCACTCCTTTTATATTGCAAGATCTTTGTACCCATGTGTTCAGCCCAAGCAACCGTGAAAACATATTTGTTCCGCTTGCTGGAAGTGGTCCACTGATGAACGACTGAACTTTGAGTCTTCGAAGTGTTTCAAAAGAGTTCACTGAAGTCCTTCTTAAGGAGTTCTGACTGCTCTTTCCGAATATCATTCTTCCCCACATGGATGATGATTCGATTTGCAGTCTTGTGCTTCATCAGAATGTTCTGAAGTTCCTTGTTCACATCAGAAACCGTTGCTTGAGGAAGGCAGCATGTTGTAGTCCTGCTACTGATGTTTCTGATAATGGAGTCGCCCACTATCAGAGTCCTGGGCTCGGCTGCACTCTGAGCTGAATGCCATTGTCTGCTCGACCATGAGTGCCTGTAAGTAGCGGTGTTAGCTGCTGGCTGATCCGATCCATGTTTAATCACATTTGGGGATTCCTCACCCGCATTCATTAATGCTTCAAATCTGTTCTCAAGATGTATAGGGGGTGGCAGAATACCAGTATTCACAAGCCTTGTCATAGTCGAATCTGGGGTAGAGGATGCTACAGCAGCAATACAAGAAACTCGTGACAATCTGATGTCTCGTGTTCCTTTGGGTCTCGCTCCCTGTTTGTGCCATCGATTAGTGTAATGATCAGTTTCGGCTTGTTGCTCTACACTTGGTATAAACTGTTGATATTCAGAAGATTCATGGGACTCACCGGCTGTATGCTGAGAGGGTCCGTGACGATGGTCTGCTGAGTGTTCCGCCTGTTTTGGAAGTCCAGCAAGAACCACAATCCTTTGTAGAAGTTTGCAGCAGTTCATGCAACAAGTAGATCCAACAGGAGGCATTTTCTCTCTCTTCTGTTTGAATGTAGGCAGTTGTTTTCCTGTCTCTCGGAATGTAAGCTGCTGGCAGTGGGAGGCAAAGTCTTCTTTTTTGTAGTATAAATCCAGTCCCAAAGAGTTTTTAGTTTTAGTGTTTGTGCCAAAAATCTGTTGTTTGAGCACTGTGCTGATCTGCTGAAGTAAAAATCTTAGAAAAATCTGAGAAAAGTACAGAAATAAGAAGCAAAGCACAGAGCAGTAAGCTAGAACGTCCGAACGGTAGCAAAGCCGGAAGCAAGAAGAAAAGAAGAGGGAGGTGAAGTAGAAGGATGTTACGGTTGTAAGTCTTTAAACATTTTGTGCTTTTTGTAGTGGTTGAGGAAGGGGTGTGGATTAAACTGCCAATTTTATTTTATAACAAGAGAATAATACAAAAGCAGATGAAGAAAGAACAGCAAGACAATTAAACAAAGAAAAAATAAAAATGACACACAAAAATATAAAATATAAAAAAAATAATAAGAATATATAAATAAAATATAGACAGAATAAAATCAAAATAAGAGTGCTGGCAGAACAAAAGAACGGAAAACATGCAACACATTAGTGGAACATGATCATAGTTAATGTGATCAATTATGCATCTATAGTTACTCTGCTAGGACATCAGCCATATGAGGCTAGTTGAACAAATCCAGGGTTACAAAATAGATTTGAGTGGTCAGTTGAGTGGTCAGTATCTGAAATATTGTATTCTGTGGTATTATAACCCTTGTTATAAACATTCTCAACTCGGGTTTTATTCTGTAATCAAACAGCCAAGCACAGAAACATAGAGAGAACCAGCTTAATTTACTTCCCTGCAGTATTGGACACCTTGGGAGTGAGAACAGATTGAGATAACACAATCAATATGAAAAATATGAAGAATTTATAGTAGATACATACAGTAGATGAGGAAGAAAAAGGTCCATATATGCTCTTGACAGTGTAATACATGGGCTTTGAATGTTAGGGTGAAAAATATGAGAAACCCATTGTGTTCTCAGATAGTTAAAGTGAGTTAAAGTAGGCATTTATATTGTTTTTATTTACAGAAGTACCAATGTCATCCGAATAAATGGAATTTTGTCAAATGAAGTAAACTTCAATGGATATTCTGTGCTCATTAAATCGGGAGCAGGGACCACTGCATAGGGTCTCTGTCATTCGGAATGCAAGCTGATGGAGCTCTCGCTTAACAACCCCAATGAAGCAGGTGTGTCAGATAAGAGAGACAGAAAGTGAATTCCAATCTGCATTTACTTGCGCACCATGCTAGGCCATTTTATATTATAAACAGTGCAGGTAGTGTGTTCACACTGAATGTTTAGACAAGAAAAAGTGAAGTTTAAATAACAGGATGATGCACTTCTTTAACTGAAAAAAAGTGTGGAATGTGGAACACTTCATGCACTTAAGTGTTGCAGCTTTAATTGTGTAGCGGAAGAAGAGGGGCTATCAGATTTCAATGCTGGATGGCAAAATAAGCTTCTAAATCCGTAGTTCCCAACCATGTTCCTGAAGCCTTGATTCACAAATAATTCAGGTCATTAGTAAAGATATACCTAAAATGGTTGTGTCAGATAAAGGAGCAGAATCTGCACTGTATGAGTGGTGCTCCAGGAACATGGTTGGGAACCACTGTACTTAAACACATAAACTACACAGGAGAGTGCACAGTGTGTTGTTCATAATTAAGGAGACAATTATACAATTAGTTGGGGAGGTTGGGGGAATTTTTAACATATTCAAAATTAGAAAGTGTATACTGCAGGGAGTCTATAACCTTGCTCCTGAAAAGTTCTAACCCTGATCCAACACACTTGCCTGTAATTACCAAGCAACCGTAAACACCTTGATTAGCTGTTTCAGGTGTGTTTAGGATTGGAGCTGAAATCTGTAGGATGGTGTATGTAAATGCTATAGAGTTGTCTAGTATCCTAAGTCTCATGTTAGTATTGACTTGGGAGTAATGGAAAGCTTACCTTTTGTACCTTCTTTATCCCTAAAGAGTTAATAATAGTACAATAAGAATAAGTTACTGCCTTAAAGGTACATATTACTACTCTAAGGTAATAACACGCACTGTTTAGGGTTAAGGGAGGTACAAAAGGTATCCCTAATCAAAAAAACACATAAACAAGGCCTTCAGGATTCACAGTAAGTAAGTTACAGGAAGGTAGGTTTGATCAAGGTTGCAGCTGAACTCTGCCAGAAAACTGGCTTCATTGGCCAAAGATGAGAACCCCTGGGCCTATACACTGATCAAATTTGAGGCAATGTGCTCTTTAGGTTCTTGGCCTGACTCACAC
Source organism: Cyprinus carpio (assembly GCF_018340385.1). Classification (NCBI taxonomy): domain Eukaryota; kingdom Metazoa; phylum Chordata; class Actinopteri; order Cypriniformes; family Cyprinidae; genus Cyprinus; species Cyprinus carpio. The sequence continues at coordinate 202,304 of NW_024873695.1, forward strand.
TTCCTCTCACATGTTCCAAGCAGGAAAATGTTTTAAATAATTGTATTATGATTAAAAATTATAATATCATAAAAATCGAATCAAGATCTTCAGTTAGTTTTCTATTATGACTCTGTGGCGTACGCTACCCCGTCCTTCCTCCAGGGCTGCATCCGAAAAACCTAGGCAGGTGACTTACTGCCTCACTGCCGTTTCAGGCAATGGCTTTGCAGGCAGCATTTTTGTAACTTTCAGACGCCATCTTTATTTTTTGGCTTAACTGTCACAGAATGGAACGCACAGGATTGTGGGATATTAAAGGCAGCGAAGGATACATCTATGCTAGAGTCCTGCAACGGGTTGGGTACCCGTGGATACCCGCGGGTACCCACATAAAAGTGGCTAAAACAGGTGGATTGTGACGGATATTAAAGGCACGGGCGGGGTCACGGGCGGATAATTAACTCCTTGCGGGCGGGTAGTAGCGCGGATGAAAAATATGTGCATTATTTGTATGTCTAAATTACCATTACACAAACACAACAACGATATGACGTTTGACCCATCACGTCACCACCACTGTGACAGTGCGACTTTTGTTGATGCTTCTCGTTGCCTAGTAAGGCTATTGTTTGTGAGCGACAGGCTAAGGTTGTATTTTTTCTTGTTCTTTTTTTTTCATTAATACTGTAGGTGTATTTGCATATTATATAGTTATCAGGTTCCATAGCCTATTTAGGTGCCGATGGTAGGCTACTTGAATGGCGCAAAACAAAGCGCACTTTAGCCTGTTTCATTAGCTCATTCATGACGCTGTTGTGATGTTAAGAGAGGTGCGAAATAAAAAATAAAGCACTTTAATTGGAATGATTTTAGCGTGTGTGATTTATCGCGGGCACAGGTCACGTAACAGGCCAAATATTAACGGGTCTGGGCAGGTGCGGATTTAATTTTGATATTATCATGGGTGACGGGTCGGATCTGGAGCTGAACTTTGTGGGTACGGGCGGGTCACCAAAAATGGACCTGTGCAGGACTCTGATCTATGCTGCCCATGAAAAAAAAAAAAAAAAAAATAGAAGGGGCTGCATCAGTAAATAATTCAGTTGTGACGGATGATTCAGGAACATCGTTATAGAAGAAAGAACTGCTGTTCTGGAGTATCTATGTTAGCATCCACCGATAGGAAATTTGACTATGACACTTACAGAGAGTGAAATGGCAGAGAGAGAGGTCAGTGTTTTGTATTTAAAGCCAGGATGTGACTGGTTAAGTAGATGATTCATAATAAGTCACGTGAAATATATATATATATATATATATATCTATATATATATATATATATATATATATATATATATATATATACTGTATATATACAAGGAATAACATGACTAACTAAACAAGGCTGGATAGAATCAGGGACTAACAAGAGGAGAACATGAAACACGGACCGGAACAAAGGCAAACTACAAACTAAAAGTCTATGAAACAAGAGCACTATATATCCTATATCTAGTGTAAATCAGCAAGCAGATTTTTTTTTAGTCTGGATAATATATTGATCCAACTTGATTTTTTGAGAAAATGCAAGCATTTTATGATTTTGTGCTTTCATATTAATTTGTATGAAATTTGTATGATTTGATTAATCTGAAAACATGATTTATAACAACAGTATGCATGAAAGTCCACCTCTAAACCAAACCCTCAGTGGGTTGTAAGGAGATTGTATAAAAACATATAAATGAGATTATATAGATTCATGTAAATTTACCTCCAATTTGCCAAAATGCAAAATAGTTACAAATAACCACAAAAGTGTGTTTATTTGGCCTGTTTTCTGCCCTCTTTCTTTTCTGGCACAAATGATTGCATATAAGTGGAAATATGAGATCTGACTTTGTGCAGCTGAGAATACAGTTCTTGATAGCATGTAATGAAAAAATGATGTATGCCTCAGCTTATGTGTCCCCCTTATTTACATAACTGCTCTGTGTCACGTCTTGCATAATTACTGTCAAATTTGCACAGCAAAGTTTAATCACAGCGGGCAGGAAACCTATTTGATTTGTTGGCTTGCTGCTGTATATTTCAGTCTTATGCACACATTCTGACAAGCATCAGTTTAAAGTAAACCCTTGACTGATATTTATAGCATGATCATATGAACAAAAGACAGCACTCACTGTAGAGTAAGTTGAAAATATTGTAAACATATAATAGATATTGTGGTTTAGATCCAGAATCATAAAATCTCATCATTAATGCCAAGAGGGAAATACTTTAAACTATAACGTTGCAAACTTTAAATAGGAACAAATGCATTTTGCACATCGGGCACAGTGCAACTCCCATAGAGACCAACTAATAACCTCAGTTTATATGTCAGGCACTAGATCTTCTAGGACGAGGATTGTCACCTCTGGTCCTGAAAGTCACTCTGTAGCCAAGACTGTATTCAGAATAACCTCTCTTGACTTGTTTTTTAAATGTGCTGTATGTAATTTAGACAGTTAGCGGTTTGAAAGTGGTACTACAGTCTAAATTCAAAATTTAGAGTTTAGAGTTTTTTCCTCACACAAGTTGTCAGATTGAGAACATACAACAGGAACGAGCGCAATTGACAGTGGAAGGCAACACTGTAGCAAAATGATTAGACTTATTTGCATTTTAATAATGTCTTGTGATAAAGGTACGAAATACCTAATGAGGCTGGGGTACACAACTGATGATGTGTTGCATGGGTGGAAACACCATACAAAGGTCACTGGCAACATCAACTCAACAAAAGGCATCTTTCAAGTTTGCACAGAAACTGGGATCTGATGGACATCAGATAAGGTGTCTCACTGGCAACATCCATGAAAGATAGGTACACATCATGTACAGCATTACATATCATCAAAATGTCAAGGATCCCCACCCGATGACTGCAGCCAAGAATTGTACCATCTTCATCTATCCATCTTACCATACTAGTCCTTTTTCTTATTGTTCTCCAGTCACACATGAAGCAATTGCAAATTCACGACTGATTATTGGTTATTGAGGCAAGAACCACAGACATGGATTAGGCCATGATCCTGGATTCTTGCTGAACCAAAATCAGAGACTGCTGCGTCTCACTGTGTTCTGCTCACAGCGAAGGGAAAATGTTCCATGGTGCAGCTAAATGGTGCTGAATATTGGGATTATAGCACCTAGACCTATCTTGCAAACTGTTCTATTTGAAAGTAAACAACTTGACAAAAAATGAATCCAATATTTAGCAATAACATAGCATAACAAGAGATTAACAAGCTATTTTTTTGTAGGCCAGTCCAAGAAAGTTTTAGTCCTGTGCTATGACATTAACTAGCATTTCGTTCTTAGTGTGAACAGGCCTTAAAACCACTGAAGAATACTGACTACAGCACAGCAGTAATGAAAGCTGTAACTCAATGATCGTAATGCTCCACAGGTCACGGTTTGGCAAAGATCTTTTCTTTTTTTTAGAAGTTTCAAAAAGGATTATCTGGATGTTGCTGAAACATCAGGCTGGGGAAACCTTTCACAAATTCCCAGTCACCTCAATATGTTCCTTGTGTGCTGTGTTTGAGTTTTGATGAACCTTCTGGTGCAGTGTCGTGGCCCACAGGATTTCCTGTCTGACTGAGGTTGATTTCATTTGAAAACTGTGATGTTTGTATTCCATTTCATTTTTGATACTGTTTATATGAGAAGTTGTTACTGCAAGGTTGGTGCAGTCTGAACGGTCAGCTTGGTAGGTGTTTTGACACTCACATCTAATTCTAAAACACAATATTGTTCATCATTGATGAACGTGTTATGCTATTCATTTAAAGTCACCTAGGGAAATTGTATAGGAAAGATTATAACACATAAAAGAAAACATGCTACACTGAAAATTGCTGTCTCTTCAGTGGAATAACCTAACCTGAACTCTTTCAAATGCTGCTAGAAAGAAAATAGCTTCACTTTCTTGTGCTCATTATGTGTGAAACAGAGTACAAACAGGGTGGTTTACAACCCAAATAATGAGATTCTCTAGATTGCCTCTCACTATAGTACTTTAAACTCAAGGGGCAACTTACGTAGGGCCAAATCCTTCAAGCTTCAAGATACATATATTGCTGTAATAAGAAAACAGAGTCGTTGGGCTGATAAGACGTGCAGAATAATACATTTAATGTTTCAGTTTGTAGATTGTTGACAGTCTTTTCCCCCAACATTTAAACTGAACTTGGAGCTAGTGTCCCTGCTTTATTATCAGCATATAAAGAATTAAAGCTGAATAACTAGGGCAACCCTTTCTGTTTTCATATGAGAATTATGTTTTGCTTTGAAGATTTTTTGCCTTGCATAAATCCCAGCTTTCTTTTAGAATGATTACAAAGAGTAATTTTGAATCTTGGCAGCTGTTTCTCTCTGGTTTTATTGATAAAACCGTGCCAGATTTTTTAGGTGCTTTTTCTTCAGCACGTCAAAAAAAAAAATTCAAGTTTTCAGTCAACACACTGCAACTGTTTTTGCTGATACAGTATCTTACCATATGTGTTGTACTGGTATTCATAATTATTTTCTTGCTCATACCGAGCAGCAGTCTTTTAGCAGTGTTTCTAACCTCTCAGGTCACATCTTTTGCTGAACTTCACAACAAAAAAAATTCTTTAAGCATCTTAAAATTTTATCTTTAATAACCTTAATACTGTATTAAAGGTGGAAACAATAAAAATGTCATAATACAATATACCAGGGATTTCAGGTATGCATTCTCAGAAATTGAATGAACAAATGAAAGAATGAACAGAAAAAAGCAAAGCAAAACTAAACTAAACTAAAAACATGTTCACTAGTGCTCTCAGATGTTCTGACAACAATTACTGTCTATCATCGTCACAATAAATGAAACTATTATTTATAAGAAAGAAACACTGACATGATGCAATGAATCCATGTATCAGTTGCATTTAATAAAGCATGCAGGTATTTGTATTTGCAATATTTATTGCGTTGTGCTATGGGTGTACAAAGTGTCTCTCTGCAACCATTAAAGGCTGACTCATGCTGTTGGCACTTGTGATAAACAAACGTCCTGCTCAATTGGGAGATAAAGATGTAAGAATGTTAGATGGATGTGCTCATAAACTGAGTTGTAAAGAAAATATTACCAAAATAATTCCATATGGGTGTGGTAAACCCATCACAAAGATTTATCTTCCTATTAGCCTGTATGAAACAAACATAGGATGGCATTTGGAGAAGTCAGAGGTTTCAGCCTAGATCAAAATCCCGTATGATGACGTCTTCACATTGGACGTACCTATGTATAATACTGTATATTATATGGACCCATAAATATAATATTATATAGCATGATCATAACCAAATATTCTACTTTTTAAATGATCAATTATAACTGATCATGATGACTTCAGGAGTAATTAAAACTTCCATAGTAGACAAAAAAAAATTTTTTTGTTGATGAGTGATGCGTATTTTATAACAAGTGTATTGTTGTGGGTTTTGTCTTTTTTTATTATTGTGGAGTATGTGTCAAGATAATTTTATATATAATGCAAATACAATGATATTTTAGTTGATTGCTGATTGAATAGTTAGTTAGTTAGTTAGTTAGTTAATAGCTATCATGCAAATACAATGATATTTGATTGGGTGAAGATTATTAAACTTTTGATTTCTTGAAATCATTATGCTAAAATTAATTTGATGAATTTACTAGACAGTTTTTCAATCTCCTTTTCACCCTTTTAATCTAAATGATATGATATTTTTCAACTACTAATTAATCTGAAAATGCAGATCATACATGACTGAATCTGTAGTTTGAGTAAAAATCAGAAAGTGAAAATAATATGCAGAAAACAAAAGTGAAGTGACATACAGCCAAGTATGATGACCCATACTCGGAATTCATGCTCTGCATTTAACCCATCCAAAGTGCACACACACAGCAGTGAACACACACCCGGAGCAGTGGGCAGCCATTGATGCTTTAAAATTATTTATTTATAATTTAATTTAATATTTCAGATTATTTGTAATAATAATAAAAAAAGAAAATCTTCCAAGTTCAGACCACATTACATTTTTCTTCATTTTAGTCATTAAATTAACTTTTCTTGAAAACATTATACAACTTCAGAACCACAATATGAAGAGTACATTTTAATGAACTTGGAATATCTGTCATTGAGCCATGTGCATTTATACAGTTCTAGTGCATGTAATAACTGTATGTGTATTGGTGTAGCACTTACATAATATTGCAGGGGCAAATTTTGTCAGACATTCTTCCCAGACTGGGAAGAAAAACCCTTTGCAATTTTTTTTTATTTTATTATTATTATTTTTTTATAGCCACATTCAGCCAAAACATGTGTGCTCCTGTATTTAACATTACAATGCAGAGAAAGTGGTTTGCTGTGATTACATAAAACAGATAAATCTTTATAAACACAAACAGATACGTTATCTTGCAAGGTGTAATGCTTTTAATCATAAATCTAGAGGCATCTAGACAGTCAAACATGAATGCAAGAGTGCTCTCAGAGGTAATGCCAGTGCGTGGGGATGCTGATGCTATCTGGTATCATGACTAATTGGTGACAGAATCATTAAAACACAAAACTTTTGTTAGCGCTCGCCAAAGGCAGCTTATTACTGCCTTGCCATTTCCCACCGTTCAACCAGCTAGATACGAATCTGTAATCAATAAAAGACAAAGCGGTGTTTTTCAGGTCTCACAAGATCTAAATCTATTTCCCACACTTACCTTACATGACAGGTTTTTGCAATATACACATAAGAGCACCTGATTAGGTGAGGGACATTAATGCATTTGATATATTGGCATGGTATTACGTTTTCTCAGTTTAGTGTGATATTGAATTGAAATGAAATGAGTTTCATTGCACCAGAAAAAAAAAAAAAAGGAAAAAAGAAAAAGAGTAAGACATGGAACATGCATTGCTGTAACACTGCTGTCTGACAAATTATGCATGTAAAAAAAAAAAAAATTAGATTAATAAATACAAACAGAATGCAAAAATTCTATTCATATTATCAAAAATTGCATATAATTGCATTTACTTACTGGAAAACAAAGAGTCTGGCTTTCATGGCTAATATATGCTGCCATGCCTGTATGATACATTTTGGAGCCTAAAATAAGCTTCTGACAACAGTCCTTTCAGTCTTTATTAAAAAAAAAAAAAAAAAAAAAAAAAAAACCTTTTCCCTGAATACAATAGTTTGCAAGAGCATGCTTATACCCAACGAGGCTGTTAAAGTGACTAGTGAGCAGATGAGTTTACCTGTTCGATGTGATGACATTCAGTGTCCCTGACAACTTAGGTTAAGGTTAAGAAAACACTGAATGGAGTTTTACTGATATATTTTGTTATAGAATCAATCTATTGACCTTGTGTTCACCACAGACACAGTTCTTTGGCATTTAACCAAAAACCCATTCAAAAAACTCATTGACTTCAGGATGATGGAACAGTAAGTGCTAACATACAAACTCGTGTCTGGCTGTTGACCTGCAAAATAACACCATCCCTACAACATCTATTGCCAAGAGCAATAAAATGTACAGATATAGATGTCAAGATATGTATCAGGTTGAAAACCACATTTGCAAGTGCCTCAGGTACTAATAAAATATAATGCAAAATATGATTTCTTGGCATGTAAAATAAATAAATAAATATATATATAAATATATATATATAATATCTATATATATATATATATATATATATATATATATATTTTATTAGCAGTAAAATTTAAGCTAATTTAGGACCTCCGGTGGCACCTCCTGTGTGTGTGTGTGTGTGTGTGTGTGTGTGTGTGTGTGTGTGTGTGTGATTTTGTAGCTACATGTATGGACTAGCCAGTAGTTGCCAATCCCAGGGTCAGATACTCTACTAACATTACCAATGACAATAGCATATCTTATCAAAATAGTCTTTTTGTGGTCCCCCTAAGTCATTTAATGTGGAGAGCAGGTATAGAGTCAGAAGGTTTAAGATCCAGTACCTGTCTTCTACTGAAGCTGCTCCTCTCTGTTATTTTTTTTTCTTTCATTCAGTCAAAAAGACTGTGTCAGCTACTTAAGACATGATGGATGATTTCACATCATGATGATCAGCCAGTTAACTTACCAATTTACCAAGAGGAGTATTCAGAAATGATGATTGAGAGTTTTGCATATTTCTCTTTCAGGGCTCTCAAGTCTCATGCATTCACTGCGAGACACGCATTTCAACCAGTTCACATGCTCACGCTGAGAAGTAAGGGATAACTTGTTCTGCTATACAATTAATCGACGAGTTGCAGGCATTTGGAGAGAAGTTCTCTGCTGAGTTCATATCTGTCTAGAGTTTTACCTAGCAGCCAATCAGAAATTAGAATTAGTTGTTTCCGGGTAATTTACCTGATGCTGCTGCAAGCACGTTTATTACTAGGCAACATGGATGCACACCACACAGAGTGTATGTTGGAAGAGCAAGATCCGATGAATGCAGTAGGTGACCACTTAATTTTTATTTTATTTTTTTGCATTTTGAATTTACGATTCCTGGAAGAAATGGCTTGTCTGTGATCAAAGATAGTGAGAGCTGATGTTGGGGAATATAAACAAATTATGTAGCCAGTATGTGCACTGAGCACTGCTGTTCAGTTGGCTCTTTGGGGCCAAATTCATTTTTTTATTCATTTTGTAGCCAGTAATTGTATAAAAAAAACTAATTTTATTTGGATTATTTTTTATTGTCTTTTATCAGATTTACCAATTCTATTTGTGCTGGTCAATTATGAACAATTGTTAAAATTAAACTGCTAACAAAACTTGAGAGAACTGGGTGGGGCTGAGGGGCAGCTGCTGCAAATATTTGAGTGGCTCCTCCCCTAACAGATGTAATCTCACTCCAAACTTTTTCTTTGAATCACTCTCAGGATCTAAAGTTTGGTCTCATGAGGTTCTGGCACTGATTTGTGCAGACCACCCTGTGATAATGCGATTACAACTGATGCATATATAATATTTTGTTCAAACTGAGAATTGAAAGGAAGAGCAAGCATCTTTTGTCCCTTTGTGTTTCTATCCTGCATAGTTGACTGATGGCATCAACACACAACACACTGCGTCTCCTTGACTGTGCCTCCTGACAATTTAGCAGGGAAATTGTTTTGTGTCTGATCGTGAAGCATATAGTCGCAATTGAGATTGAGCTGAGAGAGGGAAAGCTAAACAGGGGTGAAGAAGGGCCCAAATATTGTTTTATTATACTTTTTCTTTTATTTATGGTTCCTCTTTTTCATTTTCTTTTCTTTTTTTCTTCTTCACAAAACACAGGTCTTGATGTCCTCTATCACCCTGTAATTCACAGTCCAGCCACAAGGTGTGGATGTTTTCACTAAGGAGAAAAGAAAGACAGTGGCAACACAAAATTAAAACATTAAAATTTAGGAAATATGTCAAACAATGTGTCAAGCACTTATTTTATGATGTAAGAGTGACAGCAGTAGATTTTGAGCTTATTGTATTCCCAGTGAAGTCATGATTGCAGCACTCCATGATTGTCTAATCACATGTGATAATGTCTCTTATGTTCACAACCATAATGTAAATATGCCAGATTGAGTCAAAATGGTGAAAATGGACTAATTATTGAGTAATAACTGACCCACTCAGAGTTCAACTTTTTAGATAATGTCAGAGTCAAAATGAACTTCGCGTCTGCGATTATCATGACACCCGCAGTGTTTACAGAGGATTTACTGACTAATGATCTGAAATCAAGACTATAAGTAATAATTGTATGGTTTTCTGCAGGTACTTTGTTTTCTCCCACCATCCAAAGACAGGCCAGGTGAATGGGCCAGTCGTACACTGTAAAAACACCAACTCAGAGTGGGCCACATCCTGGTGAGTTCAAAAAAAGAATGTTTAATATCTCAAACACCAAATCAGCACAAACGTAGCACAAACGAATGGCATAGTTTTGGTGATTATTTATTTTTATGGGGTGCCAACTTCACAGAGGTTTTCAACTATTCTTAGAACATTTTGACTTTATTCTCATAATATTTCAAATTTATTCCTCAAAATATTTCGACTTTATACATTTAGTATTTTTTTCTTTTTTTTTTTAAAATTTTTTCTTTAAAATATTTCGACTTTATTCTTGTAGTATTTTTGACTTTATTTTTGTTATTTTATTATTTTATTTTTTTATCGTAATTTCAACATTATTCTCAAAATATCATGACTGTAATCTCGTAATCTTAGATTCTTTATTTATTTATTTTATGTGGCACTAAAATGCAGTTGTAGTATATAAATACATGATGTTGATTGTTGTTTATTATTATTATTATTATTTGTATATATATATATATATATATATATATATATATATAAGATAGTGATGTATAATAATAATAATCATAATAATGTTATTGCAATCTTAAACACGGTTCAAAATGGAACGCATGAATGTCATTAATGCACCTTTCACCTTTCAGTTAGAACCTTTTTCAAAATTTTTCAAAAACAAACCTTTAAGATTCCCCCACAGTTGCAATCTCCAGGAACCACAAAAGGTTAATTTTTGTAGTATATCCTGCACAGTAAGCAATTTGCTAGTAATGCATTCTAAACATGAGACTCGCCTGAGACTCATGTTCTTCAATCCTTTTTATTTATTGATGAGTGTTTGACAGAAATGAAGCCAATTAAAAGGTGATTACAATGTTTAATTATACAAGGTATTTTCTCATATCACATTTCTGTTAGCTCCAGTAATCCATCTCTCATCCAAATGACTTTTTAATGAACACTCAGTGGTTCTGAGAAAGTGCTTTGTTCTTCTGTTTGGCAAACATCACAGAATTATATGTGAATACCATGAATAATATATGAAAGATGAATGTTGACTGAATAGTTCTCAAAAAATCTTTGCTTAACTTTGATGTAATTCTATAAAAAAATAATGTTACATGGGATTTTTGTTTGATTAGTCTTGTAAGCTCTTTGTTTAGTGTTTTGTTCCTTTACACTATTTTTTTTTTCTCCCTCACAGATGTTGTTTATAACAGTGGTTCTCAACTAAGGAGTTTATTAAAACAAACCCAATTGCAGTAATGCAGGCGGAGCTGGTGGAAATTCCATTGAATATTAACACTGAAAATGATATGTGCTTTACTTGGTTAATTTATAGCGTCATAGAATGGGACATTCTGCAAGAGCCTAAACTGATGAGAGCTGTGACTTGACAAACCTACAGGCATCAGATTTTGCATGGAAAGCTAAGGAATGGTGTATAGAAATGGCAAAATGATGACAAGTTTAGACTAAAAGTATATATATATAGCTAAGGAATGGTGTATAGAAATGGCAAAATGATGACAAGTTTAGACTAAAAGTATATATATATAATAGAATAACAAATTGTTCATAAAAGTACATTAGTAACCTGACTCAAGAAAAGCAGAAATAGGTTGAAAAGGTGCAGCATTTTATGTTCCACGGTTTGAAACTTTTAAATTAATGTGAATTTTTTACTTCTGGTACCCAGTTGCTGCACACTGAGTTTTAGCTCTTTGGTCACTTTTTAAATAGTCTTAGGCTGTGTTCTAGTTCAGACACTACACTTGGGCTGTGACTCGACGACAGTTTTTAATTAATCATGTTGGATATATCAGGAATTGCCAAGGTTATCCAAGTATGAGGCGGAGTGATCAATGAAACCAAAAAAAGGAACTGGCCATGTGCACTTATAATGTGCATTAAATCTATGAGACGAACACGTTACTGGCAGAAAAGAAAAAAAAAAAGATGACATTGCATCACAATTTAGCATTTTTCCCACACATTATGCAAAGATTAGAATGTATTCCAAATCATAGTAGTACTGTACATTAAAAATTGTATGCCAAATGTGACAACATGCTTATCTTGGTTATTTATGAAAAAAAAAAAAAAAGAAAAAAAATTAAAACCCATAACATGGTGTTAAAGGTAACATTGACACACTTGTATATAAAAAAAAAAGCAAAAAACAATTAGAGCGCATAAGGGATGGGGTTGTTAAATATGTGGAAACTCTGGAAACTAATAGCAGGACATTTATTTTACTCATCTAAATGGAAAGAAGAAGGGGAGAGAGAGAGAGAGAGAGAGAGAGAGAGAGAGAGAGAGAGAGAGGGAAAAAAACCTTGAAGGATATTAAGATTCTTCTACTTTCTGGAGAAATTAATAGACTATTATACCCCTTTATCATGCCAGACCATCAGTGCAGTATTCTGAAAAAGAGAGAGTAATTTCCTCCCAAGATATTAAGATAATTACATTCCAAACTCAAAGATCTCACGTTCCATCAGACCTAATATAAATATACATAGGAACATTGATTCTCATGTAAACACATTTCAGTGTTATCATTTGCATCTCTAAACTGTTGTAGTGAAGCAGCTTTCTGGGTCTGACGGAGGCCTGTTGTGATTGACTGAGTAAGAATAAGTCAATACTGCCCTGAGCTTAAAAATATGATGAAAAAGCTTAATTTGCTTGCAATTTTGTTAGTGTCCATAACCTTCATGTCACCTGATAAGTTTTGACATGCGGTATGGGTCGATGAATGAGAAGCTTGCAGGGAGAGGACAGGGAAAGACAAAATTAATTTGTGCTGGCTGAATTCAGGATTAGTCAGGATTTTAAAGGGTTGAAAAACACACCATTTCAGTTACCAAACCTCAGTGTCCTTCAGTTTAGGTTTCTGTAAAATCACTTTTTTTTTATTATTATTATTACAAGCAAAGGCCTTGAAACATTTAGATGAAACGGTATCATATTTAATGTGAAATTTTAGTATTTGAACTGATTTTAGTCTTCTCCATTAAATTAAGAAATGATGGTAAAATGATGTCACTTTGAAACTGCTTAGAAAAGCAATTACGCAAGATTACTCGCCATCAAAATAAGCAGAATCCCTCAATCATGAACAACGATGAATGTTATTTCAGAATTTCTGCCCTGCAAAATGCGAGTGAATATGTGGCTTATGATGAATGACCCTAAAACGGCTTTTCACATTCAACATTCAAGCAACAAAAGGAAAAAGCCGCCCACACTTCCCATGCATTTGCACTCCGTCTGATTCCTCAAAACCCTTCCCCAAATCTCCAGAAAATGCAAACAAGGTCAGCCTTTCGGAATTTTTAAGCCCCTTGACAAAAGAAAACTCATTTTTTATCTTTTGTTCGGAGCTAAAGAGCAACCAACGTTCTTTACAAACTGATTTAAAAGGTGGCTGTCTCATCTCTGGATCACTTTGTAGTTGATGAGACATGTTTGAAGATTTAGCTACCTGAATGGGAGCCTCAAAAGGCAATTTATTTTCCTGTGATTCGCAATTCTCCTTGTTTATAGCATCAAAATGACTTTCAATACTTGATGAATGGGAATCAAATTCTAATTTGTCCAAAGCTTATTAGAAAGTGATAATAAAAGTGTACTTTGTGCCTTTAACAAATATACCACAGGGCCAGAGAAGAATTACAAACAGCTTGTGTTCAACTACTTTGCTTTGATCTTCTTAAATTTTCATTAGCACCTTAAAAAAAAAGTGATAAAAAAAACTCAGACACAAAAACATGCTGTTTGGACATGCATTTCCCCACATGCTTAAACCTGAAATCTGTATAGGTATTTTAAATATATATATATATATATATATATATATATATATATATATATATATATATATATATATATATTATATATATATATATATATATCTAATATATATATATATATATATAAAGGTTTACATATATTTACAATTATTAATCTATTGTTCATATTTAAGCTATTATGATTTATTGTTTATAATAAAAAAATAAATAACTTTGCAAAGCAGGGGACTAATATGCCATATGGCTTATTATAGGCATAAAACATGACTGTAAACATGCAGTTATGCACTGTTTGTGTGTCACAAATGGCTTATTTGTTCACTCATTAATAATACACAATTTATAGTGAAAGACACATACAGAATAGAGAGCAATTTTGGACTCAGCTCATCTGAGTTGTGTTGTGTCACACCACATGAGCTGTTTACACTGGGACAGTCTGGGACAGCAACACACATACAATCTCAGGCATCATTTCTTCACTAAACACCCAAAACATTATAGCAGGAGATGCTCATCTGCTAAAATGTCTGTCCATACATCAATAACTATATGTAGTTTAAATTCATGACTGTAACACATTAAATAAACTTACCATAGTAATAACAGTAAATTATGCATAATTACATGTAAATAATCAAAACCCCTAACCCTATAGAACATGTTTAATGTAACACTTTATTTTGATAGTCCACTTTAGATATTCTACTAACTATAAGTAACTACATTTACATTTACATTTACATTTAATCATTTAGCAGACGCTTTTATCCAAAGCAACTTACAAATGAGAACAGTAGAAACAATCAGATCAACGAGAGAACAATAAACGGTATACAAGTGCTATGACAAGTCTCAGTTAGTCTTGTACAGAACACGTAGCCAGGGTTTTTTTTTTTTTTTTTTTTTTTTTTTTTTTTTTTTTTTTAATATGATAGACAAGAAAAAGAAAAAGGTAAGTACTAGTATTAGTTGGTTAAGTGCAGGCGAAAAAGATGAGTCTTTAGAAGTTTTTTGAAAATGAGTAAAGACTCAGCTGTTCGAATTGAGATTGGGAGGTCATTCCACCAGCTGGGAGCAGTCCAGGAAAAAGTCTGTGAGAGTGATTTTGAACCTCTTTGGGATGGCACCACAAGGCGTCGTTCACTTGCAGAGCGCAAACTTCTGGAGGGTGCATAAGATTGAACTAGTGAGTTTAGGTAAGTTGGCGCCGTGCCAGTGGTCGTTTTGTAGGCAAGCAACTACACATCAACTAACTCATTAATTTGTAACTGCATGTCATCTAATTCTCATTGTAGTATTAGTAGACTGTTAGGTCTAGGGTAGGTTAGGGTTAGTAAAAGAAGTTGACATGTAGTTGCAAAGTTAATTATTATCAGAATGTCTAAGGTGGACTATCAAAATAATGTGTCACCAAACTCAGTATTTAAATGTATAAATACACTATAACAAGGAATAGTACTTGCATTTTCCCACCAGTTAAAGGAGCTTTATGTAAATGTTTGACTGTGCTAAAGCACAAAAATACCATAATGCTATAGCCAGTTATTCTAGTATGAAATTTATGTTCTGTGTCAGAATGTCTGTTTTTGTTTTGGTCTGTGTGACTCCTCCCAATGCCAGTTTACCCAATAGGATTTTAATGCCCCGGGTTGCCAGTTGGGGAAAACACAGTGCATTGCAAGCATGTAAGCCAGCAAATGAACTGGGGCAGAGATTACAGATTCTACCCGACACAAAAAGCTCTACGCCCAGAAGCATATTAAAATCAACTCATCAGCTTACAGTGTAAAGCTCTTTGACTTCCATTGTCAGTTGCACTTGTTCTTGTTGCGTGTCTTCAATCTGGCAGCCTACGTGGGCATAGAGTCTGAGGAGGAGGGGCGAGAGAAACAATATTTTGAATTTGGACTGCTGTACCCATTTCAATCGCTAGCTGTCAATATTGCATACAGCAGCTTTAACCCTTGTGTGGTGTTCATATTTTTGTTATTCAGCCAGTGTTCGTGGGTCTTGTGGATCTGCTGCACTTTTGGGTTTTTAATTCAACACAATCAAAAATTTTATGTTAAAATACTCAACATGTGTTTACTTCATCCCAACTATAATTCATACAGAGTTTGGTCATTGAAATATTATCATTATATTATAATTACATTATTTTAAAAGAGTCTACCCCCAAACAGTACTGTTATAAAAATTAACTGCATCCAAAAGGTAAAGGGGGAGGTGTTACTACAATTTAAAGTAATATTTTAATTATTTCTCAGAAGTTTGGTTTCAAGTGTAATTTATTTGGAATAATGGTGTTTCATATTACATTATCTAATATTATAAGTGTTAATGATAAATCCCCTGTCATGTTTGTACTGGCTATTTTATACATGCCACCAGGGCACCATACAGACTTAATCAAAGAATTTGTTGATTTTCTATCGTTAGTGCTGACTGCAGATGAAGTCTTAATTGTTGGCGATTTAAATATCCATGTTGATATTATTATTGTTGTAAACATACTCTAGATTTAATACTTTAACATGGAACTGATGTCAATGGCATTGAAATTCCACAGCAGAGTGATGATATCTCTGATCATTATCATGTATACTCCATATAGCTGAAGCTGCAAATTGAAGAAGAAGTGACCTTTGGACAAGTATGGTGACCCATACTCGGAATTTGCACTCTGCATTTAACCCATTCAAGGGCACACATACAGTAGTAAACACACACACACACACACACACACACACCATGAACACACAACCGGAGCAGTGGGCAGCCATTTTGCTGTGGCACCCGGAAGCTAGCGGATTGCTGAGGAATTGAGACAAATCAGGAAGATTATTTCGCAGTGCCTGTGCTCAGGGTTCTCTCACGTCATTCGTGGTATTGAGAGGTGGCCTAAAGATTAGAGAGTGCCTTGCTCAAGGGTCTCACGTCAGTCGTGGTATTGAGGGTGGAATAGAGCGCTTGTCATTCACTCCCCCCATCGATAATTCCTGCCGAACCTGAGACTCGAACCCGCAACCTTTGGGTTACAAGTTCAACTCTCTAATCTTTAGGCCACAACTGCTCAAATTCAGCTCCTTGTTGAATTTATGGTTATATGGTAGAACCATAACTTCTACCACAAAAGACTGCTGTGTAAATAATCTTCCTGATTTGTCTCAATTCCTCAGCAAATCCAGTAGCTCAAAAACTTCTAGGTTATGTATGTAACCCTCGTTCCCTGAAGGAGGATGATGAAAGATGAATTGGGAGCTTACTAAGAGAGACCAATCCACTTTGAGTGTAAACTAAACAAGCCAATGCACATTGGCAAGCGATGATTGCATTCAGCTGCCGCTGATCGCAGCACGAGTATAACTAGGCAGCAGGTGCAACGCATACTCAGGTTTTCTGCTGAGGAGCCGAGCTGGTGACCCAGCCACATTGCGCTGGTACAGCAGCTGTGGCGACGGGGCATGACATCTCCGTTCCCCCCTTCAGGCAATGAGGGTTACATACGTAACCGAGATGTTCCTTTTCAGTCGGTCACTCTTGATGTCACATCGGTAATCCCTACCAAAATGCCATGGATGCTGCCCCTTTCAGTGTCCTGTGCGAGCCTCCTGCGCCCCTTTTTCGGCATAGGCCAGAGCTCGCAACAAGAAGACCAGTCACTGTTTGTCGTAGGACAACCCACTCAGTGAGATTGGATAACTCTGGGAAAACGTACCCTTTCCCTTTTCTGTCAAAAAATACTAGAAAAGGTAGTATCCTCTCAGCTATGTTCCTTCTTAGAAATAAATGGTATCTGTGAGGATTTACAGTCAGGATTTAGACTGTATCATAGTACTGAGACTGGTCACATCAGATTTACAAATGTCCTGCTCTTATTATCTAATTGTGGTTGTATTACTCTATTAGTGCTACTGCATCTTAGCAATGTGTTTGACACTATCGACCACAACATTATTTTGAGTAGACTACAAAATTATGTTGGCATTAGTGGAATTTAATTGTTATGGTTCAAATCTTCCTTTTCTGTCCGTCATCAATTCGTAGCAGTGAATAACAAGGTATCATATCGATCACGAGTACAGTATGGAGTACCGCAAGGCTCAGTACTAGGACCATTGCTTTTCACACTTTACATGTTACCCTTGGGGATCATGAAACATGGTGTTAGCTTTCACTGTTATGCTGATGATACTCAGCTCTATATATTTTTTAGGCCTGATAAAACATACCAATTTGCAAAACTAACGGAATGCATAGCTGATGGAAATGTTACGCCCCTCAACATATACTGTTATGGCGTGTCCCGGTCAGAACACCTGCATGACAGGACAAAAACAATAAAACCCATTACAAACGAGGCAGTTGTTGCATCCAGTGGGGACATAATTACTGATTATAATGACTTATACTGTCTTTTTACATGTTCCATTATCGCGCCGCGTAAACATAAAACCATGTCTGCATTTGTGATAGGAGAAACGACAAACAAGAAGTGCTACTCTACACTGCTCAAAATTTGCATTTGAATCATCAGTGGCAAATCCTTTACATATGTAAACCTATTTACATACCGTGAGTCAGAAGTGCCAGACTGTCCTTGCAAAAAGTGAGGAATGGCCAGCGGCTTGAGTGAGGAACAGCCGGGGCTTGAGTAAGGAACAGCCTGCGGCTTGAGTGAGCGGCAGCCAGTGGCTATAACGAGGAACGGCCGGCGGATTCGACGTAGGAGCGGCCAGGGGTTGCGGGAGCCACATGTGATGACCCCGGGGCTGGACTCTGCTTCATCCATGGTGAAAGCTGAACTGGCGATCCACAGTGCAAAGTTAATGGATTTCCTCGGCTGAACTGGCGATCCACCTCTTCCCACAGTAGTTTCACTCTCACAATGAACACACAATCTTCTCCATGAGATGGCACGGGCGGAAACAGGGCATGTTAGAAGGTAGCCGTTTTAGGGGGGCTTGGGACAGTTAGCAAATCTTAAGAGATTTTATAAAGAACGATCTTTTCGGGGGGCTTGGGTCTTAACTTTTTGAGACTTTGGATGAATATCTCTTTGGATTTGAGAATCTTCTTATGCACCAAGAGCTTGTAACACTCCAAAGAGAAAGGAAAAATTGAAATCGCATCATATGACCCCTTTAATTATTTGCCATCATAGCAATCTTTCATTTGAAAACCATGTTTCTATCATTTGTAAAACCAAATTGTTCTATCATAAAAATATATCTAAATTACAGCATACGCTCTCAATGTCAAATGCAGAAATGTTATTTCATGCGCTCATGGGAGGCAGATGCACTCTGTCAGTTTACTGTAAATCTAGATTAAAGACCCATCTCTTTAACCTGGGATACACATAACACACTATCACATTTATATAATTCAAATCCATTAAAGGATTGTTAGGCTGCATTAATTAGGACAACCGGAACCAGGAAAACTTCCCATAACACCTGATTTACTCACTACATCTTAAGAAGAATGGCATCTTAAGTAATATTAGTCTCTTTCATTCTTATTCCTAGTTCACTGTAGCCATACGGATCCAGTCCATATCCAGATCAGATGGTGTATCAGCACCTAGAGACGACCTCTACAGCCCTGAATGTCAGCTGACGACGTCAACTAGATGCGCCCGAGAGACAGATCCTTGCGAAGACCTCGTTACTTTGACGACCATAGGCATAAGACCACAAGAACTAGACAAGTCCTCTGCACCAGTGTTGCAACCTGGAATTAAACCACACCATGCCGGTTTCATCTGGCCAGAGGAGAACTGACCCCCCGACTGCGCATGGTTTCTCCCAAGGTTTTTTTCTCCATTTCTGTCATGAATTGAGTTTTGGTTCCTTGGCACTGTAACCATTGGCTTCATTAGTTGGGGACACTTGACTGATTGCACAGACACTATTGGAAGAGAGCTTAACTGGATTATGACATCAGTGAATCATCAATGAACTGACTTTAGATGGGAAAATTACTCTTTGTTATTGTCCTCTTGCATTATAGACAAACTATTTACCTGTGTGACTCTGTAAAGCTGCTTTGACACAACCAATATTGTACAAAGTGCTATACAAATAAAGGTGATTTGTTTTGACTTTACATGAAAAAAAAAAAAAAAAAAAACATCTCACTTGATGTGGGATTGAAGCAATATATTAAAAGTGTTTTGTGGTCTGTCTCTCATAGCACATTTTTTCTTCTTCAACAACTTTTTAAAGACACTGAAAGATTAATATTTTTGCTGTGATCTGAACTTCTTATGTATCCACAAAGTTATATCTTTATATACTGTATGTAAGACATTAAAACAACTCTGACCATTTTTCACCCAAGCAATCTATTGTGCTCTCACATACACAGACACACGAAAGTTGCTTTGGCACCAGTGAAGTTCTTTTAAAGAATGAAAAAAAGGCTCTCATTTTTGCTCTATGCGGTCTGAAAGACATAACCACCCTTTTGTAAGTGCAATCAATATTTCTGCTCTCAGCAAGCTTTTGTCACCTCTCCTTGAACAGTTCTTCAAAATTCATTTTCTACCGAAAACATTTGCTATAATGTCAGTTTTGTTAGAAAGCACTTTAAGTGATCTTTCTTTCTCCAACTTTGTTGACAAATATCTGAGGTGCCGTATCTGCCCATTGTAGTGACATGCCAAGGTGAGATTGAAGCCGCAGCTGTGCTGCAGCACATATTAGCACAGTAAACAAACAGTGAGCTCTAACTTTGCCTTTTATGGTCCTTCAGAATCAGTTTGTTAAAGCAAAGGGGATTTCATTTTTGACAGAACATCTTGACAGTTAGGCCACAGAGACAACAGGGAGGACAAGTGTGAACCTAACCTGGCAAAGTGTCATCTTCGAGTCTTACCAGGGTTATGTCAAAACTAATGACAGCTTTTCTTGATTTTTATGTCACGTAAAACAAGTCTTTGAAAATAAATTGTGTTTATTTAAAGAACATCCAGATCTTCTGATAGTCTGCCAACTGAACCCTTTCAATTACCACACATTATGCATGAATCCCTACAAAATGTTTATTCAGTTGTGCAGTAAGTACAATTCTTTTAAATAAGAGTGTACTTTCAGTCCACTTTTTATGTACTTATCAGAGACATACTTAACAATATTATATTGAAGTATACTTGGTTTATACTGACAAAAATATTTGGCCTATACTGTACATTTAGTTAATTGAGATAAGTATTTTTAGGTATTGTAAGTATGCTTGGCATGTAGTTGTGATTAATATTTTAATAGAGTAGCCTTTTAAGTATTATTAATATATATATATATATATATATATATATATATATATATATATATATATATATATATACATATATATAATACTAAATAGGCTACTATATCATTAGAGTAATCACAACTACATTTATAATGTTACAGAGAAAATAATAAGAAATAGAATAAGAATAATAAAAAGAAAAATATACAGTACAAATGTCCTGTCTATAAAACATGGCAAGAACTCGCATTTCGATGGTCAACAGGGTTATCTATACCAAAACAAAACACAGAGCGCAGAAACAGTACACAGTGTTATAAACCCACACATATTTGGGCTGATTTTATTGATAGTTCTTCCAAGGTGTGAGAGAATTTATTAAAAACTTTGCATAGCTCCTCTCATGTTATTGCCTCCTTAAGGTGAGTCACTTGTTGTATTGCTCACATTGAATAAAAGCCTCCTCTAAATGAATAAATGCAAATGTATTGTGACAGGCTTGATTCATACTGTCTATAGGCCATTACCAGAATAAATCATTTTATCATGAAGCATCAAATCAAATATCAAAAGACATCTATTTCTGTAATAATAAAACCATTGTCATAAATCTGGTAGTGTATGTAGAAGCTAAAATCAAGTTTACTTAAAGTACAGTTACAGTTTTTTTGTGATTGATATATATTTTTTTTCAATGCTTTTAATAACTTTCCTAAACTCTTAACGCACCAACACACCTACAATACACAATTGTAAAAACAGTTAATTTCATGCTAAAAATCATACATTGTAAACTTAACACTAATTTTCAAAATACAATAATACATTAACACCACCAAAACACTGCAAAAATGTCTCAAAATCAAATAATTATTCCAAAACACTAACACATCTTCTCTTCCATCAGGAACATTAAGTCAATCATAGCACAATGTCATAAAAACACTAACATCCGATGGAATTACAGAGAGTTTTATTTTATATGCCTTAGGCCTGCCCTATATTGTATTTATCATAGATTATGTTTTGCACTGCAGATTCTTTTGAAACCTGTCTACATTTTAGTTTTGTTGTGTTTGTTTTGTTGTTTTTTTTTGTTTCTTTTGTTTTGTTTATTTTGTTCGCAGAAATTGTGTATGAAAAATTTCAGGTAGCCTTATAGAATGTACAGTTTATGAAAAAAAAAAGAGAAGACGACAGAGTCATAATTACAGTTTTTCTTGATTGCTAACACACAATTCATGAAAGAATTTACCATTTTCTCACAACTATAAACAAAATCTCAAATCTATACACCAACTTGTGCAAACTACAAACTTCCAGGTCAAAATTAAATAGTTTAGTCAAAAACATGTTCTCTTTTGTCAGACTCAAACTTTGGCCTCAGATGACAAACAAACATGTTGAATACTACTTCACTGCCTGGAGAACATTAGTGAGATCAATTCAAAACACTGTTTCACCAAAACACAGGAATCCTTTTGTTAGTCAATGTCTTTTACAGTATACAACATAAACAGAGCGATGCAGATACAGTAAAATTCAGCATTAAACTGTAAGAAAAGTTGACTTTCATTACACTACTGTAAAGAGATCTTACAGTAGATGAAAAGCACTAGAAGAGAAAAGTTCAAACACCAGAATGTACAGAAAACACACACTGTGTTATTTCCATCAGGACATTCGGAAAAAAAAAAAAGAGAAAAAGACAACAAGTACAATATAGCTGTCATTTATACTGTGAAAATACAAAATATACAAACAGAAAAACCCACAGAAGAATAATAAATAAATAAATAAATAAATGAACAAGTACAATATAGATGTAATTTCACAGAAGAATAATAAATGTCTTCTGCGTTTGGTCACATGGTCTCATCCACATCACACCTGATATTTTTTCTGGAAAGGCATCTTGGAATGATTCTTTTGGTATGTCTTATCTTTCCTGGTATTGTTCAGCTGTGATGTCTTGGCATTCAGCATCCATTGCATCCTGGAGGGACATTTGGAGGGACATTTGGATGGACATCGGTCAAAAACCTTCCATCTCCAGGCTGAGAGAAACTCCTCAATGGGGTTGAGGAAAGGGGAGTAAGAGCAAGGGAAAAAAGAGACATCATTCTCGAATGGGTGTCAAACCAGGCTCTGACTGCTCTGGGAATGGTGGAATGCCAGATTGTTTCATGTGATCATATTATATATATATGAAAGTTGTCTCCTGTCTGTTTTCTTTGTCAGCAGTCTTTTGGTGCAGATCTTCTTAAATCTCAAATTTATGCAGAAGTGCACTTTTCATCACATTTACATTTACATTTAGTCATTTAGCAGACACTTTTATCCAAAGCGACTTACAAATGAGGACAATGGAAGTAATCAAAATCAACAAAAGAGCAAGTGCTATAACAAGTCCCAGTTTGCTTACAGTAACAGAGTACAATAAGCACTTTTTTACTGTAAATTATATAATTATATTATATATAAATTATATAATTATAAAATAAAAAGAAAACAAATAGAATACAAAAAGATTAGAAAAGCTAGTGTTTTTTTTTTTTTTTTTTTTTTTAAAGAAAAACAAGCAGTAAATGAATAAGTCTAAAAGGGACTAGTTTTTTTTTTTTTGTTTGTTAGTCTTTTTGGTTCACTTTGACTTTAGCCTATAAGTTAGTTTTAGAAAATGATGTTATCTGATCTTACATACAGTGTGAAAGCATTTGAAAATTTGGTAGTAAAATAACATTGTTTTGGTCTTGGTTGAGCTTGTGTGTAAAAGAAGTATTTTATATTTGTGTTAACTGTATGCTTTTTGTTTCAAAGCAACAAAAAATGTGTTAATTGTATAGCCTGCACAGACAGATGTTGTGCTAACTGTGTTAAGAGTTTAGGAAAATTGTTAAAATTATTGAAAGAATTGTCATAGCAAATGTAAAAATACTGTAAATAAATTTAATATAAATTTAATGTCAGTAAATAAATTCATTCATTCATTCATTCATTCAGCATCCTCTGCCAAATTGCATTACAGTATTGGTAGTATCCGTATTTGTTATAGCAGTTTCTTAGTCTTCTGACAAAATTCTTCTCTGCATCCCCTAGACAGTCACCTCTCAGATCTGCAAAAACAGAGTACATGCAAGGACTACTTGGCTACAAATAAATTCAACAGTAATGAGTTTGAGGGTGTACAACATGTGCTACAGTATTTACTGTACATAGAATAATGAAAGTTCTCTCATCTGAAGTACTGCTGCTATGTACTATAATTATATTGAATGTGTATTGTGTAAGTAGCATTGAAACCATTTAGATGAGCCTGCAGGCCAACTTCCTTTATGGTCAGTCCATGCAGAAGAACATGGTCAACTATAGTGCTTTGTATTTCATCAGGAACAAATTACCTTTGACCTTATCCCCTTCATTTTTATTTTCCCCTCCTATTCCTCTTTGTTTCCCACTACCAGGATTCATTTTCCAAAACTCATAATCAGCTGTGCTCTTTTCACTGCTGTGTCATAAGGCTCACACATGGATAAATGGGTGCTGTTTGAGTTAATTTTTTGATGCTTGAGTTTACTCAGCTGTGCTCTTTTCACTGCTGTGTCATAAGGCTCACACATGGATAAATAGAGTTTTTGCAGAAAAACACTGAGCAAATTGGGTGGCCGTGTGTGCAAACAGGTGGAAATGTGTTAAAAGTTTTTGAGAAACGTGTCTTTGTTTCGAGAACTGTATGAATGGTTTGGATATTTGGGCCAAATGAATCAGTTATAGTGTTTTAGCAATCGAGGAAAAACTGTAAATGCAGTAAATGCTTTATTTGCAACAAGACATTACTGCAAGATAACACAAATATGTAATACAGCTGCCATCTAGTATGTGAAAAAAAAAAAAAACAAAAATAATAAAAAAAAAAATAATAAAGTAATCTTCTAATCTGCCAGTCTTCGGCATTTGGCCACATTTTCTCATCCACTTCACACCTGAACTTCTCTGGCAGGGCATCTTGGGAAAAATCTTTTGGCATGCCTTTTCCACCCCTGGCAGTTTTTCAGCGGTGAGGTCTTGGCATGCAGAATCCATTGCATTCAGGAAGGACATTTGGTCCTGTGGACGATGGTCAAAAACCTGACTTTAGCCTATAAGTTAGGTTTTTAGAACATGAGGTTATCTGTTCTGACATACAGTGTGAAAGCATTTTAAATTTGTGTTAACTGATGCATTTTGTCAAAGCAATAAGAAATGTGTTAACTTTATAGCCTACAGAGACCGATGTGCTAACTGTGTTAAGAGTTTAGGAAAATTGTTAAAAGTACTGAAAAAACTGTCATAGCGATCGTAAAAAAAAAAAAAAAAAAAAACTGTAAATGTCTATTAAAGTATGAAAATGGATATCTACTTTAAATAGGGATCTAGTAATAAACTTTAAAGTGCAAAATATAAAATATAAAGTCAACTATAAAGAAAACCTACAAGAATACTTGTATAAATAATTATTCAATTATTATTGCGAGTATACTTCAAAGTGTACTTTCATAAACTAAAAAAAGAAAAAAAAATCACTTGTATAGTTCACAGTATTGTTGCAATTCAAAAAAAAAAAAAAAAAATAGGTGTATACTTAAAATTTATTACTATTCCAGACAGGGAAGGGTGAGCAAAAGACACATTATCAATAATTTACAATTTGAAAGAGATGAAAAAAAAAAAAAAAACTGACATCTTAAACCAACATTAAAAAAAAAAAAAAAAAATCTTAACCTTTACAAAAAGTTGTCTTTGAGAATGTCTGAATATAAGTCCAAATCCACAACCTTCAAGCCTTTTATATAGAGCTCTATAGGAATCTAGTGGGCTAAACCACAGAATTTCATAAGTTTTTTATTTTTTTTTACTCCACCAGATGGAACTAATCTGCCTTAAAAGATTGGATTTTAAAGACATTGTCTCTATTTTAACATGGAATACTGCCATAATGATCATAAAAAAAAGATCATAAATATTGCATAAATATTAAATAGTACCATGAAATTCTTTCAAAATACAAAAGAAATAAGAAAAAGTATTATTGATCAACAATATATTACACTGATTTCACTGAAAAAAAAGGTAAAAAAAGTTTTATTTCAGGTGCCCAGTCAGGTGTTGCGGTTATGATCACGAACAACACAAGTGTGACTCCCAAATGAACAATACCAGAGGGTTTAATAAGTAGTCAATTTCTGGAATGAAATTTCTGTCCTCATTTTACTCACCCTCCATTGATCCAAACCTGTATGAGTTTCTTTCTTCTGTTGAACACAAAAGATGATATTTTGAAAAATGTGTTAGTGACCTAACTTGCCCATTCAGACCACTGAAAACAAGGCCAGAAATGACCAGTTAACCAATGAATTTTTGATAATATATCACATTAAATGGGTATCATTACACCAGAGCACTGTGTCAGATTGGAACACAGACCACTGGAGTATGGGCTGTTACATGTGTTTAGATGACTGATCCATTTTATTAAACTACTCTTTGATTTTCTCATTTTCTTTGTAAGCGGCTCATTCTGTCAGAGAGTCTGCAGCAATTAACCACACATTCGTATGGCACGTCAATCTGTAATGTCAACTGTTGCTTAAGAAAGTTTGTTTTCCCGCACAAATAACACACAACTGTAAACGATTATAATTTCAACTTTGCAGTGAAGGATAGAATTGCTGAAAATGTTCAAGTTTTGCAGGTGGGAAAAAAAAAAAAAGGTACAATTTATTATGTATCGATTGTGTTGCAGAGAAGAAAACGAAATTTTTAAGTTACAGTTACAAACAAAGAAAAAAAATATTGATTGATTTATAATGGTAGACTATCCTGAAGCAACCGAACTGTTGAAACAGTTTTGAATTTTCTTTTGGCTCAATGTGAAATACTAAAAGTAACAAGTTATTTTGTATATTTCTTATATAATGTAGGAACAGTTTATAACGGTTGAGCAGTATATGCAGAGCAGTACTGGCATATACATCTAAGAAAATAAAGTAGTTAAAGTGACATTAATTTAGGTGAATCAGATGTGCATAATAATTAAATAGATTTTCTTTTACAGATAAAAATGGGGCAAAAATAGAGAGATTTTAACTCACACTGAAAATTCAATGTATGCAATAGTATGCAAAACTATAGAAATCGCAAAATTGGGAGTGATCATTGAGGCAGCAGGGTCACAAAAACAGGTTGAGAAGAAGAGATATTAAGTGCAAAAGACTTTTCCCCGGGTTTCAGAGACAAGGCTGTTTTGAAAATGTGATGTCAGAGTGGGCAAATGTGTTGAAGCAATCGAGAAAAACTGCACTGACTGATCTTAAAACAGCATTTGTTTTATCTTAGATTCACACCAGTAAGGTTTTTTTTTTTTTTTTTTTTAGATTCACTTTATAAAAATTACTTAAATGTCCTAATTGAACTATGGCCTAATCGTGGCTTAGGCTAAGCCCTGTCTGTGAAATCGGGCCTGTAAGAATTAGGTGTTAAACCAAGAATAAACCACCAGGAATCCTTTAGTCTCCAGTGCCACCAGAACTGCAAACTACCTGGAGTCTCCAGGTCCTCAACATGAAACATGACACCCCTATACAGTTTTTTTTCAATTGCTAACATCCTTTTGTCCAATCTGTAGTCACATTTTTAAAACACTATACACAATAAGCACAACATCAGTTTGTTGTGACCATACCTTTAACACAATTCATATTGTTTTCACACAATATTCAGTAAATTAACACGTTTCTAAAATGCTTACATTTTATTTTCACTCAAGCTTACCCCATACCAAAATCATAGATCTTTCTTATCTGTTTTACAAATGCTTAAACACTGCATGACAGAAATTAAGACATAATGTTCCAAACTTTAAATATAGTGTAAAGCCTCTACTTCTGCAACAACAGCAACTCAAAAGTATTGAAAAATATCTCTATATAAAATACTGTAAGAACTGATAAGCATTTTTAAGTAACAGATCACTAAAATATTTAGAAATAGCTGATTCCAGTCTCAGTTGGAGGAATAGTCGGGTGTTGATGCTCTTTCAATTACATCAACATAGAGTAAAAAAGACCTCTTTGAACTGGTTTTGTGGGTGCAGAACAACACAAAGAATCAGAGAGAGAAAAAATAATGCCTGGGAGAGGAAGAGGAATAGTTAGATCAGAAGAAGATAGGTAAGGGAGTAGAAGAGGTAAGGGAGTGGGTAAGAATGTGTGCTGGACTGTGCATTTTTATGTTTGTTTGTTTGTTTGTTTTTCCCTCTTTCACATGTGGAACCTATGAAAGCTTATTTCTGCCATGGAATATAAAGGGTAAAGGGTAATTTTGCCCTTTATAAGCCAGTTCAAAGTGCACAGATGGCATGGCTGCATCCATCAATCCGAGAGGTATGGAAGAGTGCATATATGAGGTGGAGGAAGAGGAGGAAGAACAAGACCAAGAACAGACATTTCACACAATTCATGTTGTTTTCACACAATATTCAGTAAATTACAGTTTTTTTATGATATTTATGATATTTTTTTTTTATTAATTATGTATTTTTTTTTTATTTCTTTATAAAATAACACACCTACAACACACAATTGACAAAACAATTAATTTCATTCTCAAAATCACACATTGTAAACTAAACTTCAACATTAATTTTCAAATTACAATAATACCCTAACACATTACACTAAATCTACCAAAACACTGCAAACATGTCTCAAAATCAAATTATTATTCCAAAACACTAACACATGTTCTCTTCCAACAGGAACATTTAGTCAATCATAACACAATGTCATAAAACACTAACATCAAATAGAATTACAGAAACTGTGTTATTTTAAGTGTCAGGTCTGACCTTATACTATAGACAGTATGTTGCATTGATCATACATTTTGTTTTACACTACAGTTTCTTTTGTCTTTTGGGGTTTAGTAAATGCATTTGTTGTTGTTGTTGTTGTTTTTTTTTTTCTGCAGAAACTCAATACAATATATAACATTATAGAATGAATAGTTTATTTTATTGGGGGGGGGGGGTGGTTAAAGGCTTTATTTGCAACAGGACATTAGAAAAAAACAAAAAAGAAAAAAAGAATGCAAGAAAATAAATATAGCTGTCATTTATTATGTAAAAATACAAAATATACAAACAGAAAACGCCACAGAAATAAAAATAAATAAAAGAAATGTAATCTTATCTGCCTGGTCTTCTGCGTTTGGTCACATGGTCTCATCCACATCACACCTGATATCTTCTCTGGAAAGGCATCTTGGGAAAAATCTTTTGGTGTGCCTTATCCTTCCTGGTAATGGTCAGCTGTGATGTCTTGGCATTCAGCATCCATTGCATCCTATAGTGACATCTGGAGCGACGATGATCAAAAATCTTCCATCTCTAGGCTCAGTAAAACTCTTTAGTGGGGTTGAGGAAAGGGGAGTAAGGGGCAAGGAAAAGAGACATCAATCTCGTTTTTTTTTTTTTTTTTTTTTTTTTTTTTGTTCTTTACAGTTTTTTTCAATTGCTAACATCCTTTTGTCCAATCTGTAGTCACATTTTCAAAACACTATACACAATTAGCACAACATCAGTTTGTTGTGACCATACCTTTAACACAATTCATGTTGTTTTCACACAATATTCAGTAAATTAACACGTTTCTAAAATGCTTAAATTTTTTCACACAAGCTTAGCCCATACCAAAATCATAGATCTTTCTTATCTTTTTTACATATGCTTAAACACAGCATGACAAAAATGAAGACGTAATGTTCCAAACTTTAAATATAGTGTAAAGCCTCTACTTCTGCAACAAAAATAACTCAAACGTATTGAAAAATAATGCCTGGGAGAGGAAGAGGAATAGTTGGAGGAGGGAGAGGAGTAGTTGGATCAGAAGAAGATAGGTAAGGGAGAAGAAAAGGTAAGGCAGGGTGTAAGAATGAGTGCTGGACTGTATATTTATGTTTGTTTGTCTGTTTTTCCCTCTTACACATGTGGAACCTATGAAAGCTTATTTCTGCCATGGAATATAAAGGGTAATTGTGACTTTGTTTCATCTCACAGTTCTGACTTTTATTTCTTGCAATTGTGAATCAGAAATCTGAATTGCTAGATGTAAACTCGCAATTCCAAGAATAGAAGTCCAAATTGTGTGATAAAAAGTTAACAATTACCGCTTTTTTTTTTTATCCTGTGACGGAAACAAGCTCGCATAGTAACCAAAGGTCATGTATGTTGTAATTTTTGTTACAGTTTTTCAGGTGATTTGGTACATTTCTCCAAACTCAGGTAACAGTTCTCAAAACAGTTAACACAGCAAACTAAACACACTCTTATGCTGGCGAAACTGTTAAGTATTCAATGCACAATGAAACAGCATTTATTCTAGTAATGCATTTATTAAAATTTATTAAAATTATTAAAATACATGTTTTTCATTAAGTTCTTTAATGAGGAGTTCAGGTGTATAACAATAAGTTGTCACCCCACACACACAAAAATATATATTATGCAAATAAGTACATAGGTAAATAAATAAAGTGATAAATGCACTGCATTCATTGAATCTATTTTAAGAAAATATGTTTTTTGTAATTAAGTTCATTTGTATATGGATAGAGTGTTTAATGAACTTCACAGAAAATATTTTCATGAGGCATGCATCGTGGGAAAAAACTCCTTGAATGCTGTATCCATCCTTGACATGCTTGTGCCCCAGTATCTCCACAGGCCTCTTCCATCACTTGAAGACTTACTTGGTTGTAAGGGTTGCGATCATGTACTTTCTATCTCCAAGAGGAGAAGAATTCCTCAATTGGATTCAGGAAAGGAGAATATGGTGGAAGAAACACCATCCTGAATTGTGGGTGATGCTCAAACCACTCTCGCACTAGTGCTGAATGGTGGAATTGGACATTGTCCCAAACAACTACAAAATTATGCACCATTTGCTCCTGATCACCCTGCGGAAAGAGGATTTCATTGAGGAGGTTTAAAAAATGTAGGAGCCTTGCTGTGTTGTATGGTCCCAAGACAGCATTGTGTGCCACAACACCAGTTGTAGAAATTGCTGCACAGAGAGTGATGTTGCCTCCTCGTTGTCCAGGGACATTGACGGTAGCACGATGGCCAATCACATTTCTCCCTCTTCTTTTTTTGAAGATTGAAGCCTGCTTCATCAATATACAGGTACTCATAATGAGTTGCACTGCTATCCAACTCCAAGATTCTCTACAGTAAAAAGAACACAAGGTAAAAATATACTAAATTTGTGTTTTACAGTAATGGCATTGATTGCAGTCAATACTACTGTGAAATTGTTGCTGAAGTTGGAGTTCACACTTTGAAGCAGCAGTATACATAGATATGCCTAAATCTTTTCACATATAGTAGCATGGAATAGTTCATGGACACATACTTAAAATTCAGGAAAAATATCTTTGAGTTGACAGTAAAATTGCAGTAATTGGGTTGCACATACTTGAACAAACTGGAATCGCAACTCCTTCACTCTAACGGAGTTCCTCTCAAAGGGCACTTTGTATACTTGCTTCATTCGGATAGCATTTCTTCTTAGAACATGGTCAATTGTGGAGAGACTGCATTGGTGGATATTGTGGAACAGTTGATTGTCCTGTGTTATTCTTTGCTGAATTTCTTTGAGGTGCAGGGTGTTGTTCTGGACCACCATGTCAACAATGGCATGCTCTTGTTCAACTGAAAAAAAGTCTTGTTCGTCCACCTGAATTTTCTCTAACTTCAATTCTGAAAAAGGTTTGGACAAGCAGGAACATTTACTGTAGAGATCTAGACTTATGTCAAACAAGACTACATGGACTAATTGTAAAAGTAGAATGATATAGTTACTTACCGGTTTTCCCTCTGAAATGTACGGATAATTGAAGCCACTGTGGATCTGTTTATATTGGGCTGAACTCTCTGGCCAGCTTCTCTCAGTGAGAGACCATGATTTATGATATGGTCAATAAGTGTGGGTCTGATTTCATTTGAAACACGCGTGTACCCTACCCTCATTCTACCTCTCCTCCCTCCTCTTACACCTTGGCCTCCTCTTCCTCCCTGTCCTTCCTTCCTCCTCTTCTTATATATTCTCTTTCCACTATACCACTGCCCTCCAATCTATCCATCTCTTCAATCTCTTCTCCTCTTCCTACATCCTCAGCTCTTCTCGCTCTTCCCCCTACATCTTCAGCTCTTCTTTCTCTTTCTCTTTCTCTATCTCCTCTTTCTCTATCTCCTCTTCCTCTTCTCCCTTTACCCTGGCCACCACCTCTCACTCTTAACCCTCTTCTGTTTCCACTGCTCATACTTCTTTTTTTTTGTCTTACTGTATCTCTTCATTTGTCTTTGTTCTTCTTCTCTTCCCCTTTTTTTGGTTGTTGTAATTAAGACAGCTGTGTGAACAATTAGGAAATTGGCTCTTTCTGTGTTGAGTGGATTACTAACCTCATCAGATAACAATTTGGCGTTAATTGAAGACACAAGGTGTGCAACTGACTATTTTACAATTCACAGAGTTTTGTTTGTTGTGTTTTGAAAATGGTACAAAAATGCTTGTGATCTTTGTGAAGAACAATGAAAAAGTTATAAATGTTTTTCCTGATATATTAAAGATTTGGTTGACTGTATGAACTGCTGTGATAAAATTTGGGATTTTTGTGTACAGTGTTTTGAGAAAATTATGCTTTTGATTTGTGATTTGTATGAAATGAAGGAGAATTTACTATCTGTTTAGTAATTGTTTAGAAATGTACCAAATCGATTGAGAAAAACTGTAATCACTGGCATCAGCTACCATGGGGCACCATCCACATCCAACCCCCACCCACTGGAGAGCAACTTCAATCAAGGTTCCGATTGAATTTCTGCATAGAGGACCCTATTTTTTTCTATTTTACATTCTATAAAGCAATGACTCATTCAGTTTTAGACAGTGTGTTGCCAAGAATGAACACATTCAACACTTGACCAAAGCCTTAATACCTAAACTTCTTGTAGCATACCTTAAACACAGAGTAACCATAGCTTAAACACATTGTCAACTTTGCACTTTGTTTGCAATTCTGTGACACACTTATTGCGAAACACTACACAAGTTTTCTTACATTAGACGCAAAATCACCTGTTATCATTGGGAAAACACTCTGTTTACAATGTAAAACTCATCTGGCAATTGTAGGCACTTACATACATACCTGAAAACACTTGCACAAAAAACAGAACACCAATCGGTCTGAGCCTTAGCACTACAAATAGGCCTCAGTTAAGCCATTTTGAGAACTTTGCAAGCATGGAGGCAATGAGAGTCAGAGTAAGAGGAGGACAAAGAGAGAGAGGAGTAGGCCGTGGAAGAGGACGAGGACGAGGACGAGGACATCAGATGACATCAGGACTACTCTGGTGGACCATGTGATAAATCATGGCCTGTCCATGAGGGAGGGCTGGGCAAAGAGTCCACCTTACCTTAACCTCAGTCGCTACACAGTAGCATCGATAATAAGGACATTCCGACTGGAGAACAGGTATATCATCAAGTTTTCTATTCCAGAACTGTACCTACTAAATGTGTCACATGATTCTGTATCATATTACAGTATTACTGTACTAACTGTACTATAAAAAAATGAGTAGTGCTGTGAAGATAAATGTAAAGGAATACCATTGTGATGTTACAGTTATGTGTACAGTTTGCAAGTACAGTATGTAAAAAGGACCTAACCAATGACATCTTGTGGTGTCATTTTCTAAAGAATGGTTGGACGACCTCCTCAAGGTGGAAGGGAACGGCTCTTCACTCAACAACAAGAGCTTGCCATCATTGAAATGGTATGAGAAAATAATGCAATCCGACTTCGTGAGTTGCAACAACGCATAATTGCAAATAGAAATGTATACAACAATATCAACAGGGCCAGCATTTCTACACTAAGTCGCATCCTACAGAAAACATGGTACAGTACAGTACTGTACATGGTGCCATTTGAGAGGAACAGTGTCAGGGGTCAAAGATCTGCGCCATGATTATGTGCAGGCATGTGTCACTTTACTTACATACTATATATTGTGATGTGGGAATGAGGGTTTATGCTGCCACCTGCCCTGCCTGTAGACATTGTAGTTACTGTATGTGTTTTCAGTAACACTGTTCAATATTTTCTGTTACAGACAGTTCTGGATTTTGATGCTGCCGAACTGTCACATGAGTTCATCTACGTGGATGAGGCAGGCTTCAATCTGGCCCAAAACCAGGCATCGGGGGCCGTAATGTAGTTGGACAAAGGGCTGTTGTAAATGTCCCTGGGCAGTGTGTGGGAAATATCACCTTGTGTGCTGCAATTAGTGTACAATAAGTCCTGCATCACCATGCCACTCTAGGTCCCTACAATACAGGACAGATCTTTGCATTTCTAGATGCATTTTCATGCAGTGCATGACAGACCACAGCAGCCCAGGTTTGTTGTCATCTGGAATAATGTTAGTTTCCACCGGGCTGCTTTGGTCCGAGATTGGTTCAACAACCATAACCATTTCACACTTTTATACATGCCCCCTTACAGCCCCTTTCTAAATGCAAAACCCTTTCTAAAAGGAATTCTTGATCGGCAACCACACACCCGCATGACTGTTCTGCAAGCAATGGAAGAGGAATGCGGGATCAATCCAAGGGTGGATTCGGCAACACAAGGTGATATTTTTCCCTGTTGCCTAGCCCAAGAGGACATCGCCTGTAATGTTGATGAGGTCTTGTGGGCCAGATCTGAACAGAAGGCAGGATCCATAAGCACAATTTATTTTTAATTTTTATTTATTTATTTATTTATTTATTTATTTATTTATTTATGTTTTACTTTTGTCTTGTTGCTAAATTTGATGATTTGTGATTCTATTTTTCTTTATTTCTGTGAAAATGTTTTTTTTTTTTTTTGTAAAAACTCTTGTTTGATTACTGCAGAAATTCTACTTCTACTGGCATTTTTTTTCTTCATAGAACACAGAGCATTAGTATTAATGCACTGGAAGAGTTTTTCTATACACTTTCTATACACTGCATAATCACATTTTTTAATTATTTTTAGATTTTTTTTTATTTTTTTTTTTTTTTTTACTGGAAAACAAGACAATGATACTCATTAAGAATATGATATTAATGGAGTGCTCTTAGTAGGATCGATTGTTGCAGTGGCACAATCAATAACTTAAACTATGTCTCTTCCAAACCTAATAATGTAATTTGTCTTAGTGCAAATAGAATGATGAGTCGGGTGCATTAACTTCTTTACCAAACTCAATATTCTGTGTTTTTCTGATAAAGGGATCTCTAAACTCCCTGGAAGCATACAAATTGAGTATGCAGACTTCCAGGGATCAATCTCTTGGTTAATTTATGACCATTATTATGATTATTACTTGACCATGAACACGACCTTTTGAGGATGACTGTAATAACCCTTTTATCTATATATTTGGAAACAATCTGTTATAATAAACTAACAAAACTATACATGTAAGCATATTATTTGTCAGAGTTTCCAATGTAGGAAACAGCAGACTGTCATCACTCAATGGCTGTGATATGATCACAGATCATAACTTAGATGTGCTCAGTTTGACAGAAGCCTGGCTAAAACCAGATAATAACATTATTTTAAATGAGTCTACCCCCCAAAATTACTGTTATAAACATGAGCCATGTCCAAAAAGTAAAGAAGGAGGTGTTGCTACAATATATAGTAATATTTTCAGTATTTCTCAGAAGTCTGGTTTCAAGTATAATTCATTTGAAGTAATGGTGCTTCATATAACATTAACCAGAGAAACAAGTGTTAATGATAAATTCCTGTTGACCTTTGTACTGGCTACTGTATGCAGGCCACCAGGGTACTATACAGCCCCTGAATGTCAGCGGAGACCAGGACAACTAGATGAGCCCCAGAGACAGATCCCCAGTGAAGACCTTGTCTTCTAGACGGCCACCGGGACAAGACCACAGGAACCAGTTGAGTCCTCTGCACAATGTGACTTTGCTGCAGCTTGGAATTGAACTGCTGGTTTCGTCTGGCCAGAGGAGAACTGCGCCCCCCCGACTGAGCCTGGTTTCTCCCAAGGTTTTTCTCCATTCTGTCACCGATGGAGTTTTGGTTCCTTGCCGCTGTCGCCTCTGGCTTGCTTTGTTGGGGACACTTAATTTCCAGCGATATTGTTGACTTGATTGCACAGATCCTATTTTAACTGAACTAAGCTGGATGATGACATAACTGAATTAAATGATGATCTGCCTTTAATTGAAAATTGAGTGGTTACTATTTTTATCTATTTTTTTTTTTTTTTTTTTTTTTTTTTATACACTATTTTCCTATTTGATACTGTAAAGTGCTTTGGCACAATCTGTATTGTTAAAAGCAGTATTGTATATAAATAAAGGTGGCTTGACTTGAATAATCCTGCTGACTTGTTGTTTCTTTATCCTGATGCTGGCAAATACTTTGTACCTGCAGTTATCATAACGTAACCAGTTAAATACTATAGTGGAATCAGACCACAGGGTGGTTTGACAATGATCAAAGTAAGATCTTTCCTTAGCAGTTCTGCTTGTTGGGCCCCACAGAGTGTGATGCAGAGTTTGGGCCTTATAACTGACAACTGTTTCTTGGGTGCGAACCTGAATTGAGCCAGTGAGAAAGCCGCACCTTTCCTTAGCTTTTCCCTGATCTTAGATACGAGACTACACCATATGC
Source organism: Cyprinus carpio (assembly GCF_018340385.1). Taxonomy (NCBI): domain Eukaryota; kingdom Metazoa; phylum Chordata; class Actinopteri; order Cypriniformes; family Cyprinidae; genus Cyprinus; species Cyprinus carpio. The sequence continues at coordinate 239,060 of NW_024873695.1, forward strand.
CTTTTTCTGATGCATCACAGAGCGCAAGTATCTCTCTTGCAAACAGAACTATTGTTCATATCTGGTGTCACATGGAACGTCACCTGGGAAAGGTAATAGTAGAAAGGGATCAAAGTTTGTCTAAAAATTAACAACTAAAGCTTGTTTTGAAGTATATATTCCTAGGCATTAATCCCATTCCCTTGGTTTAGTCCACAGTTGTTGGATTGGGATCTTTATATGGTTGTACAAGAGACAATGAATTCTAATTACTGACTGGCAAAGAACCCAGTATAAATTATGGATGGTGGGCATTTTGTACTCTTAGGGATTGTGCTTGTACCTAAGGCTACCAAAGTTGGGGGCAGTTTCATTGAAGACCCCAAGGTGGATTCAGTTACTTCTGTTTCTTTATGTGAGTTCTGTACTGGTAGTACACTATTCTGGTTCAAGGCCCACTGTTTGATTTTGAATCTTCCACTATAACTCTATTAGTACTACTTAGTAAACTCTATTAGACCACTCAATGATCTTTCTGCTTACTCATCTGTGGTCATGCTTTAGAAGCAGTTGTCAACATAAAAACTCATTTGTATGGTGAATTGTAGATTATCACATGGCTCTGCAGACAGTATGGCCTGCAATTGGTGCCAAAAGGGAGCACCTGCCACTCATAGACATCCACTTCTCTGTCTTGTTCCATATCCCTCCAGATAAATACAAGGATGGGCTTGTCATGCTCCAAAAGGTGGACTTGTTGGAACATTACTTTTATATCCTCACTCACAGAAAACAAATGCTCTCTGAAACTTATCAAGACTCCCAAAAGCGATGGGCAAAGTAGGTTTGCCAGGTAGCAATGAGTCAATAAATTTATTCCTTTATACAAGCAACTGCCAGACACCTCTTAAAAGGAAAGAAAAATATCCCATTACCAGGTCCAGAAAGACTTCTCATTGATCTGCACACATAGCAACTAATTATCCTTCACACATTGTGAAAAGAAGAAACAGTTGAGAAACAGAAAAAGGACAGCAGTTTGTTAGTGTTTTGCCTTGTTTTCTCATTAGACTACACCGCAGATCTTCGTTGCTAGGAAACATTGTTTCATTTAGTGTGTTTTTTTTACCGTGGTAAATACATGCTGAAGTGGTGTTTGTTCTTGCGTTTGCCTATCGCGGGACTCCCCAGTTTCGGTCTGCTAAATAGTAAGGCATGACCAGCTGACTTCAATAACAGGTAATCAGGCAAATATAAAAGTGGGTAGTTCACCACGGTAGCGGTCTCAGCAGCCCCCGTGTGAAGCCTCCTCGTGTGAAGACCGATGAGTGTAAAGACCATCGACTCTACCTGCGTGACTCCACCGAGCAAGGACAATGGAATGTAACTTGGGTGTTGCTTTTCTCCCCTTTCTTTTCTTTTTTGTATAGCTTGTTCTCAAACTATTGATCTCCACTATTAGGGCTGCACGATAAGGGCCAAAATGATAATCACAATTATTTTGATCAATATTGAGATCACGATTAATTAGCACGATTATTTTGTTGATTTTAACCAAAACAATTTTTTATTGTCACACAAGCTAATTACATTTACTGCCTTTCACATCCATATTGTGCAACTTTCCTGCTAATGTACAGATATGTGCATCAAAATAAAATAGGTCCTCTTATTTCACCAAAATTCAGTGAATCTCCTTAAAGAATAAATAAAATAAATTAAAACAATAAAGAAAATGTAGCAAAACTTCAACAGGGCACTATTTTACATTTTACAATGTTGTAAATATATTTTAGGAAGCAAAAAATATAAACTTAAGTTTGTACCTGCATAATGGATGTGAATAAAACTAAAAATAAAATATACAATCAATAAGAAACAAATATTCCGATAACAGAATGTAACCAAATAAGAATATTTTAAGGCAGAAGAACTATGCCGAAAAGAGTACTGTAGTTTACAGGTTTTTTGGAAAGAAAACACTAGCCTGTCAACATTTTCTGGCTTGAGGGATGAGCGAAGAGCGAAGGGCAGGTCACCCACATTCCCCCCTGTGCTGAACACCCTCTCAGAGGGAGAACTTGTAGCCGGGTGTTTGCACAAGTATTTCTTTGCCAGTTTTGATGGCGAGTGGGAAGAGTCCTCTGATGTTCCTCTCCACCAGTCTAGTGGGTCCTCCTCACTGTCTAGGTTACCTGATGGTAGGTACGACTGTACGATCAGAAGATATAGCTTGTTGTTTCTTGGAGAGGACTGAGTCTTTGTGTGGCTGCCGCTGCTGCCCTCAGCAGTCTTGAAGAAACTCCCCAAGGTCTTTTTCTTTTTTGTAGTGGGTGCATCCCTCAGCAGTCTCACCCCATGGGGGATCAGTTGTTGGGGTCCCATTCTCCTTGAAGAGGAGGTAAATAAGATATGATTAATAAATAGCCCTAATAATCTAAACATATTAATACTCATTTCCAGACAATTACATTAAGCCACTGGATTTCATATCATTTTAATCCACTTAAAAGCATTAATTTTCATCTATTCTGCAATTATCTACATTGACGTTACAGCCATGGCTGCAGGTGCAGTCCTCGCCATTTCAGAAGTCAGTCTGGCATGAATTGGTTTGGGTTTGCACAACATTGTCCGCACTGACGTAGCTGAGCTTTGAACCGTGGATCTAGCGCAGAAGCCATATCAAGCAGTTCTGTGTCAGAGGGTCATTGTATTTTTTCATCCAGATAGCTCAGGATTTTTTGTCTTGATGGTGCAGGTTAGGTCTGTCTCATCTTGTTCACTTTTCAAGATGGAGGATCTGAAAAGGGGTGTGGAGGACTGGCTTCACAAAAGGAAATGCTGACATACTTCTCACTGGAAAGCGCATCAGTAAATTCCAATAGAGGGCTGACGGGATTTTTGTTTATGCCTCACGGACATCTGGTCCTGCCAGGTAGGGGATGAGGTGTGTCTGGGCTTTTTCAACCATCGGACAAGACCTGAGAAATCGACCCGCTGCGGCCCAGGACTCGTGCCAATCATTTGCTTGCCTTGAATCCCCAAGCCTTGTGGGACACCTCAGTCTTCAGTGTATGCTCTGGAAGCTTCAGTTCTCTTTGTGCCTCCGTCAGCGCTTTTTACGGTCGACAGCTGTACGATAAACTGCTTACCAGCTTTTTGCAGAGACCCACTGCTCGATCAATCCGAAGGATTTGGACTCTCATTGCATTCTCTAAAAAGAACATGAACAAGTTCAAATCATATGTAAAATTAAAGCACAGATTTGATAAATAACCCGACCCGATCATATTGTTAAAAGTTAGTTTAAACTCTTATGTCAGACAACATGAGTAAAACTGTTTGGGTTTGGTTTCTTAACACTAGCAGAAATAACAGTGTTTTGTTATATTAAGCTACTATTGTTATTATCAGTAACATATTCACACACACATTAGCAAAATAAGTACGGATCAACTCCAAGTTAATAATCACAAATAGCATTTTATTTTCAATTAAGTTTATCTATATATACAATTATTGTAATATTTTTCTTTAATATATTTTTTTTTACTTAATATACAATTCTTTAAATATTTTTTTAATATAACTTTTACTCACCCTATTTGCTAGATGGAGTCTGTGGCCAAAGCACTGAAGCCTAGTCCAATTATTAGAGAAGCTGCCTTCACCACAGTAGCTCCGTTGTCTATTGTAATGCAGACAAGCCGATCTCCTGCAAGCTCCAAGAGGCCATTCACCTCCCTCAGGCCCTGGGCCATTGACCTCTCCCGTTGTGATCCTGCAGGAAAAAAAAAAAAAAAAGATGTTTGCAAGCATCGACTCTGCATTGCAAAATCCTCATCGATGTAATGAATTGTCAAAACACATGTACGGATCCAGGTGTCCTGCTTGACACAGATCCGTTGTAGTTGCAAAGTACTTTATATGGCAAGATCACGCTATATTTTCCCCTCTGCGTTTTATGTACATCGCAGGAGTGCCACCTTTGAAAAAATAATTACGCGAGGGGATATCACGTAAATCTTTTATCCAGAGTGTTGACCAGAATTTGAAGCCTTCGTTTGTCACGTGTTTTATTGAGCACATGTCTTTAGCCAAATGAAATGCGACTGCATTCGTTATTTCACTGTGTCTTTGGGAGGTGGATGGGTACTGGTGATGCGCTGTAAAGAGGCTCGCCTTCGATGGATTTCTGATGTAGTATGTTGCGGGATGATTAGTCTTTTGCAACTGCATTTCTTGGCCTCATAATTCAGCGTAATTGAACTTATGGTGGTTTGTTAAGTGGTGGTTAAAGAGGGTCGTTGTGTTGATTTTGTTGGGTGCCAAAACAACGTTTTATGGCACTCTTTGCATATGGACCTGTCTTGTTTTTGTGTCACTTGCCTGTGAAACCAGAAAGGTTTCCACACAATGGATGACGATCCGATTCTCGGGGACCAAGCCCCTCGGCCGCTCCCTCTGCTACATTAGACATTTTTTCTTTGTTTAAGATAGATTTATAGCCTGCTATCTGTTGTGGTATTTTCCTTTTCGGGCTCACGCTACGTCCTCTGTCTTTCTGTCTGTGACTGGTCTACATCTGAGAACTGGACTGAGCTGCTTCTCGGTGCAGGGAACAACTCTTATTGGTGCATTGGACGCACGTGATCATACAGCGGCTTTACAGTGAGCGAGACTGGGCTTTAAAAAAAAAAAAAAAACATTTAATACAAAGCCGTGAATGAATGACGCATTTTTTAATATCGCTCCGACTCACGCGAATTTGATCGTGGAAGCCAAAATCGTGTGATCGTGAATTAAAATTCGATTAATTGTGCAGCCCTAGTCCACTATTACATCAACACACTCGGAGAGCACGCACGTCGTAGGCAGGCCTATCCCAAAAATCTACGGCCTGTCCCTCTGACCTCTACTACTTTACTCTCTATTCCGGTTGGTCTCTAGAACTGCCAGTCTGCCATTAATAAAGCAGATTTCATTTCTTCTATTGCTACTCATTCCGGTCTCAACCTCATGGCCCCAACTGGGACTTGGATCAAACCTGAAGACACTGCCACTCCTGCAGCCCTCTCCACTAATTTCACTTGTTCCCACACCCCTCGTACTACCGGGAGGAGTGGAGGTACTTGTTTCCTTATATCAAAAGAATGGAAATTTGATCTTCAACCATCTCTTACAGGTAACGGTTCATTTGAATCACATGAAATTACTATAACCCACCCTGTTAACATGCACTCTGTGGTCGTTTATCGTCCCCCAGGTCAACTGGGAAACTTCTTGGAGGAGTTGGATGTGTTACTATCAAGCTTTCCTGAGGATGGTACTTCACTGGTACTGCTTAGTGACTTCAACATCCACCTTGATAAACCCCAGGCTGCTGACTTCAACACTCTGCTCACCTCATTTGATCTCAAGCGAGCATCTACTACAGCAACTCACAAATCAGGCAACCAACTGGACCTCATCTACACGCGCTGTTGCTCCATGGACAACACTTTAGTTGCTCCAATGCACACCTCAGACCACTTCCTCATAACTGCTAATCTTGCACTTACTCCTTAAGCGGCACATGCTCCTCCGCAGGGCTCCTCCTATGCTCACTCTCTCCATCTCGCCATCCTCCATCCTCTTTGGTTTCATCCTCACTTCCTTCACTCACTCAGTTTTCAGCTCTGGACAAGAACAGTGCTACTGACACTCTTTGCTCCACTCTGACCTCTGAACTTTTTGCCCAATGTCATCCAGACCAGCACGCACCACCCCATCTGCCCCCTGGCTGTCTGATGTTCTCCGTGAACATGCTCTAAACTCACTGGGCTGCAGAGAGGAAATGGCATAAACCAAGAACTCTAACTCTACCGACCTCAGTGTGTATCAGTTTCTCCTCTCTCTTCATTCTCTGCAGATGTCTTCACTGCTAAAAACGTCATACTACCACAACAACAAAATTAAACAAACTGTTCTGACTCTCGCACACTTTTCAAAAACTTTCTCTTCTTAGTCTGCCTCCACCTCCCTCCTTCCATGACTCTTACCAGCCGATGACTTTGCAGTTTTTCTTCACAAATAAGACAAGAACCATCAGTGACCAATTTTCCACACCGCAGATGGATGATAACTTCATAACGATGAATACACACTCTCTCTCCTCCTTCTCTCCACTCTCAGAGACGGACGTTTCCAGACTTATCCTGTCCAGTCATCCTACTACTTGTCCACTTGATCCTATTCCCACTCACCTCCTTCAAGCAATTTTTTATTCAGTAATACCTTCACTTACTCACATTATCAACACCTCTCTTCACCCTGGTACAGTTCCCTCAGCATATAAGCAGGCTCGGGGAAGCCCACTGCTTAAGAAACCAGCTTTAAATCCTGCACTTCCAGAAAACTACAGACCGGTAACCTTTCTTCCATTCATTGCAAAGACACTTGAGCGAGTCGTGTTCAACCAGCTCTCCATGTTTCTTGTACAGAACTACCTCCTGGACAGCAACCAATCTGGCTTCAAAAGCGGCCAATCAACTGAGACTGCCCTGTTATCGGTTACTGAAGCCCTTCTACTGGCGAGAGCACTTCCAAATCCTCAGTACTCATCTTGCTGGATCTGTCCGCTGCCTTTGACACAGTTAATCACCAGATTCTACTGTCCACCCTTAGAAAGATGGGCATCTCTGGAACCGCACTTCCTGTGGTTTAAGTCCTGCCTCTCAGATAGATCCTTCAGGGTGTCTTGGAGGGTGAGAGTTTGCTAAGTCACAACTTCTTGCTACTGGGGTTCCTCAAGGCTTAGTGCTTGGACCAACTTCTCTTCTCCATCTACATGACGTCATTAGGATCTGTCATTCAGAAGCATGGCTTTTCCTGTCACTGCTATGCTGATGACACTAATCTCTACTTCTCATTCCAACCAGATGATCAGACGGTAGCTACTCACATTGCAGCCTGTCTGAGTGACATTTTCAAGCTGGATGAATGACCATCACCTTCAGCTCAACCTTACTAAGGCAGAAACTGCTGGTGATTCCAGCTAACCATTGTTAAATCACAACTACTCTACACAGCTGGTTTCATCAACCGTAACTCCTTCCAGGACAGCCAGAAACCTAGGAGTTGTGATGGATCATCAGTTAACCCTCTGAAGTCAATTAACGCGTATACGCGTTATGAGGCATTTTCTCCTGATAACCCCGAAAAGAACTTAAATTACACTTTCAGTTTTGATTGTACAGATAAGAGCAATACATCAGTCGAATCTGTAAAGGGTCTACTTTTTTTGTATACAGACATACTATAACCTACTTTTTTTTTTAACTTATAAAATAAAGATAACAAACAAGGAGTGCTGTCTGCAGTCTTTGTCTGTGGTGATCTTCATTTATAAAACGCGTCATTAAAATGAACTGTAACTCAGTGAATACTCAATGAAGAGACATGAGAGATATATCTGAAAAGCCTGACATGTCTTGTTTTAAACTAAAACAAGTGCTGCCGAAAACAAATATTCTGTGATAAAGTAATCCAAATGAAAACAACGCAATGTCCGTTTTTCACGTCTCCCTTCATTATCTTCTAATGCGACCACGCCCCCGCACTGAACGCGCTTTTGAGATGATAAAAATGAACTGAAGCACGCGGCTTGAATACGCCCCACACAACAGAAGACAACGCAGCGAGACTGTTTTTCAAGTTTTTATTTTTTTTTTTTACTGTTTGCTTCGCGATGAGAGGAATAAGACATAATTCACCCCCCAAAAAGATGTGATGTGGTTGAAGATTTGAGATTTGGATTTCCTCAGAAAAAAGAATGAAGCACTTTATTCAGCAGAGATCATAAACATGAGTAAGTCTCTTTTGATTTATTTATATTCTTGTAATAGTTTCACCTTCATGTGTAAACATTTTACTAGTTAGACTTCCCAAGTCTTTCCAAAGACTTTTTCCAAACTATAATTCCTGACTAAATGTATAATCAAGTGAAATATTATGAAGTTTCAATAACAATATACACTACTATACGTAAACATTTTAATAATATAAATGTAACAAATAAATGTAACTGTAACAAATGTAACAAACAATGCTGTTCTTTCAATTTCCCCCCTAAAAAACCTGAAAAAAAAAATATTCTCAGCTCTTTTCAACAATAATAATGATAATAATAAAATAATAATAATAATAATCTGATTGTTAAATAATAATAATACTAAAAATAATTCATAATAATAACAATAAGTGTTTTTTTTTTTTTTTTTTGTAGAATATTATCCGATTTGTTAAAAGGATTTCTGAAGGATTGTGTGACTGGAGTAGAATGATGCAAAAAAAATCAGTTTGAAAGACAGCTGTTGATTGTTCCTAATAAACTGTTTAAACTGCACTTTCTAGGTTACAAGCATCAGTTTTCTCAAAAGTCCCAGGAACCAATGTTCTGTATGTGTTTTATTGCCTTATTCAAGTGATTTAACATTTTTAGTTTTTCACTAAACACGCATAAACATTTTTTTTTTTTTTTCAAAAAACACAATCATGTACATACATGCTGCTCACATATTATTATAGCCCAAGTTTGTGCTGATTACAGTGAGATAAGACTTTTAGCCATTTAGATATTTATAAGAAACTGAAAAAAAGCACAAATGTCAGGGCATGACAAAACTTCTCCAGGCCCCAAAAATACCCTTAGACTCCAGAGGGTTAAGCTTCACAGACCATATTGCTACAACGACCCGGTCCTGAAGATTTGCCTTATACAACATTAGGAAGATTAGACCCTTCCTGTCAGAGCAAGCCACCCAACTTCTTGTCCAAGCTCTTGTTCTCTCCAGACTGGACTATGTAATGCTCTCCTCATGGGGCCTTCCTGCATGTACTATTAAGTCTCTAACAACTGATCCAGAATGCAGCAGCGAGGGTTGTCTTCAATGAGCCAAAAAAAGCTCACGCTACTCCTCTCTTCATCAGGCTACACTGCTACCAGTAGCTGCTCGCATCAAATTCAAGGTACTGATGCTTGCCTACAAGACGACCACTGGGCACGGCACCAATATACCTAAACTCATTAGTTCAATCTTATGTGCCCTCCAGAAGCTTGCGTTCTGCGAGTGAACGGCGCCTTGTGGTGCCATCCAAAGAGCTTCAAAATCACTCTCACGGACCTTTTCATGTGACTGTGGAATGACCTCCCAATCTCAATTCAAACATCCGAGTCTTTTACTCGTTTCAAAAAACATCTAAATACTCATCTTTTTCGCCGCACTTGACCAACTAATACTTTTCTTTTCTTTTCTTTTCTTTTCTTTTTCTGTTTCTTTTTGTTCTTTTCTTTTTTCTTTTTTTCGTTTTTTCTTTCTCTTTTTCTTTTTCTTTTCTTGTCTTTGTCTTGTCTAGTCTTGTCTGTTTCTTTTCTTGGGAAAAAAACCTTGCTATGTGTTCTGTGCTAGACTGACAGAGATTTGTCATGGCACTTGTAACTGTTGTTGTTCTCTCGTTGATATGATTGCTTATTGTTCTCATTTGTAAGTCAATTTGGATAAAAGCTTCTGCTAAATGATTAAATGTAAATGTAGACGTGAAAAATCATCACCAAGGTTTAGGCTGGAACTGCCATAAAAAGATTCTTAGGACCCCTTGTATCACAGCATCTATCAATGAAACAAAGTTATCTGTTGCCAATAAGATCTATCCCAAATCCATTTATAAATATGTTTGGAAACCTTAACAACTGCCATAAATAGCATACCACCTAAAACTGATACAATTTTGTTTTGACACACGCACTCCAGCCTGTCCAGTGGACGCAAGTAAAAAATAAAACTTGGTTCTGAATATCGGATCTGTGCAATCCTTATAATGCAGGGATTTTGCCTGCATCATGAAATCAATTGAACTGAATAAAATGGCCATGTTTTCACTTAGAATGCAGGACACTGGCCGTTCTTTTCACGGGACAACTCTCACACTCACATTAAAGCGTTCATATGATGCTGCTAAAAAAGAACATTATTTTGAGTATTTGGTGTAATGAAATGTGTTTATGCGATTTAAGGTAAAAAAAAAAAAATATATATTTTCCATATAATGTACATGTTGTTTCTCCTTGATGCCCCACCTTTCTGAAACGCGTCGATTTTTACAAAGGTCTATAAAAGCGAGGTGTGCTCTGATTGGCCAGCTATCCAGTGCGTTGAGATTGGCCGAATGCCTCAAGCGTGTGAAGGAAATGTTACGCCCCTTAACATACTGTGATGCCATCTCCCAGGCCAAAAGCAGCACGAGACTCAGTTCAGCTGCTCTGCTCATGCACATCCCATCACCAGTTCTCTTTTAGCAGTTCAGTCAATGTACTGTTAGGAGTAGCTGAATAACTCAAGATATTGGTTTATTTCGCATCAGAGGGAGTGTAAGGCATGTTTATAAAGCAAATAACTTCAGCAATTTGTGGATTAGTGCATACTGGAGACACAAACCGTTTCAAACAATTCAGTTCGATTTGGTGAACTGGTTTGACTGTTTCACTAAGAAGATCCGGTTAAATAGAAAGATTCGTTCGCGATTCGGACATCACTAGATGAGACTAAACCAATAAAACCCATTACAAACGAGATATTTGTTGCATCCAGTGGGGACATAATTACTGATTATAATGACTTATACTGTCTTTTTAAGCATTGCGTATCGAGCTGCGTAAACATAAAACCACGTCTGCATTTGTGATCTGAGAGACAACAAACAACAAACCTACTCTACTGCTCAAAAAATGCGTTTGAATCATCATTGGCAAATTATTTAAATATAAAAAACGTACTTACAGGCTGTGGGTCATAAGCGCCAGACTGTCCTTGCAAAGTTTGAACTGCCCAACTTTATTAGAAACAGCTGTTGTGCCACAGGACGCATTGCAGGCTACTGGTTCTGGAAACAGTCCTCATCCTCCTAAAAATGCGGAGCACACATCTGAATATTTGGGTTGAACTGGTTCTGGAACAGTGTTGAAATACAACTTAACCACTGATTTCTAGTCATGTCCTCTTTTGGAAGGCCAAACAAAGTAGTTTCTCATTCACAACGAAACAGCGACTCCACAACATGGCGCCGGCGGCAACAGAGAGAATAAAAATTACGTCTTCTTTTTTTGCTTTGAACATTTGGGGGGCTTTATGCAAATCTTAACACATAGTGATGAGAGATGTGGGGGTATGGGGTGTGTTAGAATGAGCCATTTTATGGGGGTATGGGGTGTATGAAAGGGTGACCAAAAACTCATAACATAATTTAGTGCCATGTGTGAGAACCACAAGTATAAAACAGGCATATTTGAAGCACTACATTTAATTAGTAAACCAGTACCGAAGCAGTATACAGTACAGCACGGCTCGCTTTTGGGGGGTTTTTAGTACCACCTAGGCTGAGGTTCTAAGCGAGCTGTACCATTACCAAAAGGTGACATGTAAACCCTGCTGATCACTGATTTGCTGATTAAAGAAGCACAGCCAGTGAGGATTGAACGCAACCTTTTTTTTTTTTTTTAACAAATCATCAGTTTTCGAACGAGCACACCTTTATTTTAAACAACCAAAGAATGGCTGTTGAGGAAGTACAGATGTTCCTCTCATTGATAGCCAAGGAGCAGATCCAGCGAGAGCTTGATGGGACGAAGCGGAAAGAAAAAGTTTAACTACATATCTATAATCCCCGCCAACTTTAAAGTGATACTAAACTGCAGTGGAAATGCAATCCAAGCTGAGCAGAGTCGTACCATGCAGTGGAAAAGCAACATAAAAATTATAGTGAAGTATGAGTAATTGTACAACACAAATGCATGAAGGAAAATAATGTTAGCTAAGAGGTTACTTTTGAACAACTCTGGCAGGATCTTCTAAATTGTCTTAAATGTGCTTTGCATCTTGTATGTAGTTTAATGTGAGTGCACATCACAGCAAATACATTTCTAATGTTTCTCAAGTCCTGAGAGAAAAAAAAAAAAAAAGCCTTAGACTGATCTATATTGTCTGCACTCCTGTGTGTTTAAATAATTGGTAAGACTTTAGTTCATGGACCAATTCTTACTATTAACTAGTTGCTGATCAGCATGCATATTACTAGCATAGTGGCTGTTTTTTTTAGTACTTAATAATGTTTTATTCTGAATGACCAAATTTTAGATCATTTTATCCTATCCTATACCTAAACTTAAAAACTAATTTACTAAATATGAATAAGCAGTAATTTAGGAGTTTACTGAGGTAAAAGTTGTAGTTAATTGTTAGTTAAAAGTGAGAACTGATCAATGATTGAACCAACCAATGTTTTTTAAATGCTTTCACACTGTGTTCATTTCAAAATTAAATAAATTTCAACTGTGTATTTGTATAGCAAGCCTTCTCAAGCGTTCATGGTAGTTGCCAGATGTCAAGCAACTTCCCAACCTGGCAACCATGTGAACACACTCTCTCTGCATTATGGAAAAAAAAGTGCTGATGATCTGAAAAACACTGGCAAACATGTAAGTTGGGGTTTAGCAATTCTTTGAGTAGTTTGTGGTGCTTGTGACAGTGTATTCTATGCTCTCTTTGTGATTTCTGAAAACTGACTTGTGTTAGTCTTACCCAGGTTGCCTAAGCATGGGGGCAGAGACTACATTTCTTAAAGATCTTTTGGGATTCCCAAAATGCTTAGTGGCCCTCAGTGTCATGTCGGAAGCCCTGAGCAGCCCCCTATGAAAGGCAATGTTTGAAGTTTGCACATACTAGTGTGGGCATCCAGATCCCTCCTTTGGAGTCTCTACATGACTGTGCATAGCATCTTCAACGTAGTGTGTGCATGGAAGAAGTCATCTTTAAAACACCATCTTTCTACTTTAAAGAGGAAAAATCAACATTAGAGATTTGAAGTGATGGTGTGCCTTTTCATAAGGGAAGCTTCAGCACCATCAGCCAATGAACTGGCAAGCTTTTGTGAGGCTTCAGCTTGTGATAATTGACATGGTCCCAGTGTTTCATTACGCAGCACTGAGTTCCTACAAAAGGAAATATCTCGTTATATGTTGCCAATGTAGGCTTTATAATAAACTGGATGTGAATGTGTGAGTGTGTGTGTATTTATGTTTACATATACAGAGAGTAAAATGTGTTCAGATTTATCATTATATTAATCATATATTTTATCATTACATTATTATAGTATTTAGGAATGTGTGACATTTTTATTTTCAAATCACATATTTCAGAAACATTATTATCATATATATATTATTTTTTTGTCACAGCACAGTGGAGCGGGGAGTGTCAGGTCAAGTTCTTACACTAGATTTCTCAGAGAGACTTTTTTTTTTTTTTTCAGCCAATACAGTAGAGTAGAGCACGACCATTTTCAGCTGCTGAAATTACTTTTATCAATGTTGAGTTGCATTTGGGATGTGGAGTATGAGGATAATTATTTTGTGTGTGTATAACTTTGATTAAATATTTTGATGGTAAAACTACCCCCCCCCTCCAGAAATATCATTCAATGTGAGCACACAGATCAGAAGCCATGGTATTGAGAAAGTCATGTACGGACAGATTTATTACATGTAATTGATTTACACTGGCAGGGGTTCCAATTATGTTTGCATTTCTTCACAGACATAAGAGTCCCTTATATGGAGTCCCTGTAGTTTTAAATATTCAATAATGAAAAGCAATTTAAATCTCATTTTGGCACCATAAGATCAATTCCACATGCCAACATTCATTATTCTTATGGCCCATTTTACATATTATACAGTTAATGGAACACAAAAAGCAACCATACTGCTTGTTGTCAGCATAAAATCATTGTTTTATGGTGTACTAGTATTAAAATGTCCAACTGATAAATTATGAACACAGACACTTGAGAGAAATGATGTAGGGCACATGCCAGTTGGTCCAAAAGTAATTTATTGAATGTCCATATTACTCTTTCTATAAAAAAAACATGTTTATGTGATATTATTTAATAAGCCTCAATCTCGCATGAGTATTATAGACTGCCCTATCAACCTTGGACAGTATGACAACCTGATTTAAAAAATGGATAGGCTGTAGCCAGTTCCACATTGAAATAAAAATTAATCGGGGATTTCCCAGTGAACACTGATAAAAACAATTTTTACGCAATTATTCTATGTCTCAGAAACAATAGTACACAAGCGACACTTTTTAAAAGGTACTACCATGTCCCATTAGGTACAAATATTAATTTAGGGGGATAATACTGTGCCCTCTAAACTATTGGACCTTTGCTACATAGAGAAAGTCTGTTGAAAATACATCTGGTTAATAAATCGGCTCTATCAAACATTGTATAGGAATTTTAAAAACCGCTTATTACTTATATAAGCCTGACTGGCTAGGCACCTCAGTATTTGAACAAGCTCTTGTAAATTATAGTCCCGTCCACGTCCGCTTCGTTATCTCAAAACTCTGGCAATTGTAATACCTAAATATCAAAGTCAACTGCGGGCGGCATGATCCTTCTCCTAGTATAGCGCCTAACTCTGGAATAACCTACCGTACCAATTGTTCGGAGGAGACACACTCTTGCAGTTTAAACTAGCTATTAAAGACCCATCGCTTAACCTGGCTTACACATAACCACACTAATACACTTCTAATATCCAAATCGTTAAGTATTTTTAGGCTGCATTAATTAGGTAAACGCGGAACCGGGAACACTTCCCATAACACCCGATGTACGTGCTACATCGTTAGAGAATGGCATCTACGCTAATATTAGTCTGTTCTCGTCTTATTCCGAGGTCGTAGCCACCAGATCCAGTCTGTATCCAAGGTGGAGGTCACTGCAGTCACCCGGATCCAGTACGTATCCAGCCCAGATGGAAGATCAGCACCTAGAAAGGACCTCTACAGCCCTGAAAGACAGCAGAGACCAGGACAACTAGATGAGCCCCAGATACTGAGATCCCCTGTAAGACCTTTCTCCAGACGACCACTGGGACAAGACCACTGGAAACAGATGATTCTTCTGCACAATCTGACTTTGCTGCAGCCTGGAATCGAACTGCTGGTTTCGTCTGGTCAGAGGGAGAACTGGCCCCCCCGACTGAGCCTGGTTTCTCCCAAGGTTTTTCTCCATTCTGTCACTGATGGAGTTTTGGTTCCTTGCTGGCTGTCGCCTCTGGCTTGCTTAGTTGGAGACACTTCATTTACAGAGATATCGTTGACTTGATTGCAAATTATTGCACAGATATGATTTAAACTGAACTGAGCTGCATGATGACATCACTGAATTCAATGATGAACTGCCTTTAACTGTCATTTCGCATTATTGACACACTGTTTTCCTAATTAATGTTGTTCAGTTGCTTTGACGCAATCTTTTTTGTTTAAAGCGCTATTTAAATAAAGGTGACTTGACTTGACTTGACTGTTTATCTTTTTGATCGTTCATTCAAAAAAAAAAAATCACTAAATTCTTACCTTCATTGAAATAAAATTGTTGGTGGGTGGGGACTCACATTATGAATTTTTTTTTTTCTCCAATGCATGGTGGCCACAATTATTGGCACCCCTAGAAATTCTTATGCGTAGAAGTATATTCCCATTCATTTTGACAGTTATTTATTTGTTTATTTATTTATTTTATTTTATTTTATTTTATGCACTTCAGGGTGACTAGGAGTATGAAATTGAAATTATAAATAGGAGGAACACAAAGGCCAAATTCCCACAGACTAGAAGAATATAGTTCTGATGTGCAGAACAAGATTGTTGTGCTTCACAAAACAGAAAGTGGCTGTAAGACAATAGCTAAAGCATTGAAAATCCCCATTCCACCATAAGGGCAATAATTAAGAAGTTCCAATCAACTATGTTTTATGTTTACAAATATTCTGAAAGTGGGAGTGTGTCTGTATCGTCCTAATGCAATTGGTGAGGAGGGAGAGTTTGAGTGGCCAAAGACTCTCCCAAGGATCACAGCTGGAGAACTGCAGAGATTTATCCGTGGGGTCAGAAAACTTAATATATATATATATATATTATTATTATATACATGGTATATATATATGATATATATATATATCATATATATATATATTATATATATGTTCCTATATATATATATATGTATATATATATATATATATATATATATATACGATATATGTATATATATATACTATGTATATCTATATGTATATGATATATGTATATCAAAAAAGCCCCTACATTACCACACATGTTGTTTGGGAGGGTTTTCAGGAAAGGGTTTATTTTAGTTTTAAATGAAACTTTGAAATAAAGAGCTTTTTGAAGCAAACCCACCAATGGTTTATGGTGCAAAACAGGATAAACCAGTACCCCATGCCCACTGTTAAATATACTGCTGGATCTTTAATGTTGTAGGCCCATTTTTTCTGCTCAAGGTCCTGGACATCTTGTTCAGATACATGGCATCATGGATTCTATCAAATACCAACAGTAAGTAAGTAAGTAAATAAATAAATGTGGCAAAATAATAATAACACATACTAAAAATTAAATAATAATAATAAACAACTAGAGAAAAACATTTATTTCACAATGTGATTATTTATTTATTTATTTTTATGACTGATTGCTCTAAGTATTTGTATTATTCATGAAATCAAATATATACAAATGGTAAGTGCAATGTCTGGAATGAAATGTCCTTTGTAGAACAGTATAAAAAAATAAAGAAATAAAATAAAAGAAATAAGGAAAAAATCCTAATAAATAAAAATTACACAATGAATTTTCTTGCCCAGCTGGAAAAATATATGTTGCATGTCCATGTTTAATTGATTCTGAGATACTTGGATTTGGGATTATCTGGAGAAAACTGGACTCATGCCTTTAGCATGCCTGTGTTCAGGAAGCTTAATTTCCTTTATTTTTATTTATTTTTAGGGGAAAACGCTATGGGCATGTCTTTAAGGGGTATTGGCATCACATGTGGCATGTGTGACATTATGTCACGCTTGCTGGTTTTGCACTTTTCATTTACCCTTGGGTTCAAACGAGAACAGGAAACAGAGTACACAGATAAGTTCTTATGTCTGTTTTTGTAGCTTCCTGTCCCTGTGTACGTGTGTGTGGTAACAAAATGAACAAATGAGTTGGACTCTTAGAATAATTGTAACGCCTACTGGCTTCTTTGGACGTTCTGAATGATAAATTGTTTTGTTTGTTCGTTTGTTGTGTCCATCATTGCTGCAGCCATCTGCTAGGCAGCATATGCCTATGAGAATCATATCCAAGCACATTGTAAAGTTGAGACTTCGGACAGCTTATGCTGTCTTTGATTTATTGAAAAGTGTGTGATATATTAAGTTACAAAATAGTTAATAAAATGTTATATTACTATGACAGTAACCCTTTAATGTAACATTCAATAAAATGGAACTGGTAATAAGTTGGTGCAGTACAAGTCAGTCTTGCTATTTAAGTCTTTACACATGCAATTCAACGATTTATTCATCTCCTACCAAAATGATGGACAATTTCAGTAGCAATAGACACAGTTTTATTGGATTGATTGATCAATTGATGTGATATAAAAGAGTCAACATTACACAAAGGTGTCTGATATTGCTACCCTGTGGTGTGACTGTAGTTCCCTTTCATCGTCACTCGCGACGTCCCCGTGGTGACCGACAAATTGGACTCGGCTTCGAGAGACCATCTACTGAATTGTGTAAACTAAACGAGCCAATGCCATGGGCTGCATTATTGCATCCAGCCAGCTGATCAGAGGGAAACATAAA